>NW_021625786.1:9289-12378 GCF_004785775.1 Grammomys surdaster
AGTGGGGGGGGTAGATAGAGGTTACATCCACAGAGAAGAAGGAGGAGGGGCGAGGGGATTGGGGGTTCCAAGGGGGTGGTGGGGGATGGGGTAAGGGGACAACATAGGAAATGTAAATAAATCATCCAATAAAAAAAATAAAAGGTAAAAATATAGAAAAGTGATTTCACTGTCTGAATCACTGTAACTCTTAAGAACATCCAGCAAAGATTTGGTTATGGAGGGCACTCATTAGTGCCCAGAAAACCTTTTGAGTTCTGAGCTATGAAGACATAAAAAAAAAAAAAGGCCTTGACATCACAGGAAGCTGAGCCAGAAGTCCTGGGGAGCAAGCACAGCCCATACACAGAAGGACCCAATTAAACCCAGTGCATGGTTCCAAACTCAGGGTTGCAGACATAAAGATGAATATGTCTCATCTCTTGAGAGAACTGCAGTCTGAGAGCAGATAGAATCAGAAAGAACTGACTGTAGAGCAGAAGGGGAACTTTTAGGTACAAGGCTGTACATGAAGCTTTCTGGGTATATAGAAAAGCGATCAAGCCATTGTATCTGAGCTGCTCCAGAAAAACTTTCCAGGGTTAAGGACCTTTGAATTAAACGTTGCAGATCAATAGATATTCCCTAGGCTAAAAGCTGCAGGAGAAGACTTTTTACATAGAAGGAACTCAGGGAAGAAAAGCCATACAAAAAGGCACAGTGCTGGGGAAATTAGGTATCAGTTAATGTAGCTAGAATTGAGATTTGATTATGAAAAAGCAAGAAACCAAATAATATAGTCAAGAAATATTGGGGGTACCTACCAAGCAGGTTGAGTATTATTCATTTAATCTTTATAACACATACACAGTTACTCTGTTTTGAATTTGATTTTTGTTTTTGGGGTTTGGATTTTTCTTACTATGCAGACCTTAATCTCATAGAAATCTGCCTGCCTCTGTTTCTCAAATACTGGGATTAATGAAATGATACATTATTCAGGGACATGCTTTGAACTGGAACTGTCCCCCACAGAGCCACACTTTGGGCATCTGATCCTTAGGTTTTTCTTACAATTTGGGAGGAGTTTGGAAACTTGGAGAAGTGGTAGCTAGCTGATGGGTGTAAGTCACTGGTAGAGACTATTTGGGGACATGCCATCATCCATGGTGACTATTTCCTTTTGGTTTAAGCTTCTTGTATCACTGTGGTGTGAACAACCTTCTCCATGTGTTCCTACCCCTATGAATTGAGGGTCTTTGCCATAACGGACGAAAACCCTCTAAAATTACCCAAATAACACCTTTCTTTCTGTAAGGTGTTTCTGTTGGGTCAGAGTAATGCAGAAACTACTAGTTCTGTGATATAGGTACTGTTGGAAAAATTAAGGTACCATAAATAAGTGACTAAGAAACTTGCCCCCAGGTAAAAGGTAAAGGGTGACTCTAGATGGCAGTGATTCCAGGCACCCTGACTTTGAACCTGTGCTCTTCACCACCAGGCTGTTAGTATGTGGATGATCTTCATCAGGTAGGCATGGCATTGGGAAGAGACGTCATCTGACACAGGGAACTGGAAAGGAATGGATGAGACAAGGTGAGAGGAGGTGTGAAGATGCCCCAGGCAAGAAGAAACATCATGAGCAAAGCCATTGATATGAGAGTGAGAATGTCCAGTAACCTGGTCCCATTGTTCTGGTTCGCCTGGGCAGCCCAATGGGCATCCCATCAGAAGTTCCAGAAGTAGCTTTGCCCTTTAGATGACTCCATGGGAAGTCTGGCTTGCTCATTAGCTGCTTGCTAACTTTTCTTTACTCCAGGCCTAGGAAGATGCCATAATAGCAACGGAAGGCAAGTGTTGTCACGAATCCCACAGGCTCTGTTGTGCAGCTGTGTGGTTGTGAATGTGTGTGCATGCATATGTGTGTGCGTGCATGCATGTGTGTATGACCACAGATCAACCTCTAGTGTTGTTCTTCAGGACACTCTTCACATTGTCGTTTGCAACTGCCCAGTACCCATAAGCTTGCCAGAAAGTGACACCACCAGAAAGCTACCTGTCACCACCTCCTCAGCGTTGAAGTTACAAGTGTGTGCCATAATTCCTGACATTTTTAGGTGGGTTCTGGGAGTTGAACTCAGATTCTCATACCAGAAAGCACTACCAACTGAGCTTGTCTCCCCAGTCTTCTGTGTAGCTTTAAAATACACATATTCTACCAGACATTTACTGGTGAGAATAGATGCCATCTCTCCACGGAATTTAATGAATCCAGAAGTCCCCAGCTTCCCATTAGGAATCCTGAGGGACATTCATCTGGCTGAACTGAGGAAGGTTCCAGCCACACACATTTAAATAAGAGAGACATCAGGGCAGGGTAACAGAGACCAAAGGAAGATTGCTCCCTGGGTGAAATTGAATTCCATTAGAGTTAAATTGAGACACCAAGTTGTCGTCTCACCAACATATTCATGGCCTTTGCTGTCGCTTTTACTTAGTGGGCTCTCCATCTGAAACCATGGCAGGCTAGGCAGCCAGCCGTGGTGGACTTCCTCCCAAGGAATGGCAAGGCTCTCCTTTGAGTGGCTAGAAGCCTGAGTTGGGGGAAGAACAAGCCAGAAGGAGGGGGTTGTCTGCACCCTGCTGCTTTCTCTGCTAGACTCTTTTGTGGTCGCAGCGAAGTTGCTGAAAGTAAGATCATAACATGATACAGCAATGTCCCAGACTCATAAAGGAAAGGATGTTGTTATTAAATGAACATACCAGCCTTTTGGATACAGAAAAGTTAATGGACCTCACTGTCTGAGCTAATTTTCTTGTTGCTCTGACAAAAGCAGCTTAAGGAAGGAAGGGCTTATTTTGGTTCACAATTTGAGGACATGGTCATCATGGTGGAGCAGGCATAGCAGCAGGAACTAAAGGCACATGGTGACCATAGCAGGTCACACTGTGATCTCATATTCAGGAAGCAGAGAGAGATGGTGCATGCCTTCTAGAGGTTCCAAATCTAGATCGACATCATATTGACTGTACTAGAGCTCCTCAGTTGGAAAATTACTTTGAAATATGACATTCTCTCTCTCTCTCTCTCTCTCTCTCTCTCTCTCTCT
>NW_021625787.1:0-3429 GCF_004785775.1 Grammomys surdaster
GTGTGTGTGTGTGTGTGTGTGTGTGTCTATCTGTCTGTCTGTCTGCCTGCTTGCCTGCCTATCTGTCTGGTCTGTATGAAAGTGTGGTTGTATGTGTCTTGCATCCTAAACAGATACTAAAATTTTTATCCGAGACCGTCAAGGGGATGCAGGGGAGTACAGAACTGATTTTGCGTGGTCTCATCTAGTATTTCTCTCTCATCCCTCTGGGCAGAGAAATTGGCACAGAGTGAATGTTCCCTAAATATTTAATAGTCATGAATTGAAACAGTTGTTCAGATCATTTAAATCCCTCCCCTGTCTCCTGCCCAAGCTGAAGCCACCCTGGCTCTGGGTTCATGGTGCTTTAGGTCCTGAGTAATCTGTATAATCATGTCAGCTTTTGGCTTTTCTCTGGAGGGAGGAAAGAAGAAAAGGGAGGGAGGGAGAAAGATGAAGGGGAAGAAGAGAAAGAAAAGATAGGTTCTCTGTGTGTGTGTGTGTGTGTGTGCATGCACATGTGTGTGGCTGTATGGATATGTTTGGGGGCTGTGTGCACTGTATTTTGTGTGGTGATACATTCATATGGTGTGTGTATGTGACATGTATGTATGGCATGTGTATCATGTGTTTGTGTGTGCTGTGTATTCATATTTTGTTTGTGGGTAGGTGTGTTTATATGGGGTGTGAACATTCATGTGTGTTCATGGACTTATGTGAGTGCAGTCACAAGCATTACACATTACACATATGGGGTCAAAGGCCAAGTTTAGGTTTTATCCTCCTACCCTGAGTCAAGGGCTCTCTTTTCATAGACCAAGGTCTTTAAAAGTAGCATAAAAAGTCACTTTCATTCTAAAACCTGACACTTCTGTCCCTTGGGAGAGCAGCTTCACCATTCTGACTTTTAAGCTTTTCTGAGTAACCACCCACTGCCTAGGAAGTAGCATTTGATGCAGTCCATGGCCATGCCGACCTCTGTGTGTCAGGTTTTCCCTTGGGCACTCAGAGTTGAACTGTCTTTTTCTTTGATGTGTAAGTCTCAGGTTTGTCTGGGTGGGTGATTACACCTGTGGCAATGCTTATGCAGTCACTCTGCATATCAAACAAGGGGTCTCTCAACTGGGATGGGGGAGTTCCTTTTCTTTCATGGAGCTGCCACCCTCAGTTTGCTGATCTGGATCCCTGGGGCACTAGGTGAAAGAAGATAGACAACCACTATTACCATCATAGTTCCCCATCTTCCAAAATGATTCAAAGTGCATCTTTTGACGGTTGCGCTTTCCAATCCTTTCTTTTACGCAAAAATTACATTTTCTCGTTCTATCTGTTTAACTATCATTTATCTATTATCTATCTATCTACCTATCTGTCCGTCCATCTGTCCATCCATCCATTTATTTTGGAACAAGCTGTCCTCGAACTTACTATATAGTCAAGGATGGTTTTGAACGTCTGAAGCTCCCACATTTCCTTCTAAGTGCCAGAATTGTAGACCTTATACCATGCCACATGGGGTTTTTTTGGAAACAGAGAAATAACTCAAGGCTTCATTTTTACTAAGTAAGACCTCTACCCCATGAGCTGCACCCCTAGCCCATATTTTAATGAACTGACTCATTAAGAATTGGGAGCATAAGAAGTCAGTTTGGTATTCAGAAGGAGGTGACCCCATTGTGGCCAGGTCCTTGTGGTATACAATCTTGTCCTGTGAGCAGAGGCGGTTTCTTGGGTCTTTGTACCACAGAGACCTAGGGTTTTAGCACCAGTCTAGCGGGCTCCAGTTTCTCTGCAGGGCTCGAGGGTCCCTGACCTTGTCGCTGATGAAAATGCTTGGCAACATTAATCACAGCTGTGCGCACGAACCCCTTTCTGTTTTGATTGTTTTTAGAGAAGAAGAAACAAATAGTAGAGCTGCTGGTAAGAACTCCTTTAGGGAGCTTCGGGAAACTCAGGGCTTTGCAAGCAGCTCTCTGCCCAGCCCCCAGCAGAGGCAGCTCCTCTCAGGCTGTGGGAGCCTTGCTTGCTTTCCGTGTTCTCCAGTGCAGCTCATGGAAGAACATCTGGGTGTCTGAGAATAATTGCAGGAGGCAGGAACACCAGGTCTGGCTTAATGAAAAAACCCAGCTTATTGCCTTTATTATGAGTATATTTAAATCACTAGCAAGCTCTGTTGACTGGGCTGTTTGAGGGCATGTTGCTCAGTTGCCTTAGCTTTCTCTATGTGGATTCCCTTCCTTTTCTCTCTCTCTTGTGGCTGTTAGGGGTGCTTTCTTCTCCTTCCTCATTGAGTTTCTTGTGTTGACACTACCCATAAGATTGAGACATTTGCTAAGGTAAAAAGGGCGAGCACACCTTTAGTGTGTTCCTCAGCAAGGGTTCCATGGAGCCAGTTAGAGCCTGCTAGAGGCCAGCTAGAAGCCAGCTAGAGGCCAGCTAGAGGCCAGCTAGATCCTGGGCTTGCTGATTTTGCCAGAGCCCAGTCCTTCCTCCTAATTGGTGGCTTGGCTACTTCATACACCAACTGCAAGCCCTCTTATTCATCTTACCCACTGTCTCGCCTTCGTCATCCCAACCCTAATATTTAAAAGTCATTTATAAATGTCTGATAGGGAGCCCAATTCTAAAAAGGTAGCACAAAGTGAACATGTAAGATTCTGTGTCAGACCAGAGTTATAGGAATCTTTGATCTATAATGCAAAAATATCCTTAGATTGAAATTCCATCAGAATGAGGAGACCTGTCCCCTGGTGCTTATAAAAGGGCTTCTAATGCCATTCCTGAAACATGGCACCTGGGCAGAGCCAGGTACCTGGAATGGCTTTGGTGCCTGTGACTCTGTCCTTCTGCTCTGGGTTTGCTTAGTCAGTACAGCCAAACTTAGCTCTCAGTCCATTTATAACTGCCAGGTCCAAGACTGTGACAAGTCAGGGTAACAGAAAGAGAGAGGCTGCCTCTCCGAGGGTTGACAGCCTGCCTGGCTGCACCTAGCCTCCTGCTCAAAGGCAGGACAGCAGCAAGGTGGTGTTCTCCGAGGCTGAGAATTCATTCTCCTCATAGAATTTTCTGACCTTATCTTTAATTGGTATCGAGGCACTTGTATGCATACAGATTGGTTTAATGCTTCAATTATTAGAGACATTTATTTGGCCAGTTTTGTCTGAGTTTAACCTAAACAGGCACTCAATTCTGCCTGGACTTTAGAATGATGCAGAGGATTTTCCCCACCTTTGGTGTGTGTGTGTGTGTGTCTGTGTGTATGTATGTCTGTTGATTGTGAGTCTGTGTGTGTGAATGTGTTAATGTGTATGTGTGTGTCTGTGTCTCTGTGTGCGTATGTATGTGTCTGGGTCTGTGTGTATGTATGTATGTGTATGTATCTGTGTCTCTATGTATGTGCATATGTATGTCTGTGAGTGTGTGTCTATGTGTATGTATGTGTCTGTGTCT
>NW_021625788.1:0-9189 GCF_004785775.1 Grammomys surdaster
CCCATGTGTGTCTGTGTGTAGGTGTGTGTGTATGTCTGTGAGTGTGTATCTGTTCATGTGTGTGTTTGGGTGTGTGTGTATGTGTTTGGTGTTTGTGTGTGTATCTGCATGTGTGTGTCTGTGTATGTATGTCTGTGCATGTGTGTCTATGTATGTGTCTATGCATGTGTGTACACTTTTATGTAAGGTCACTTGTATGTGTATTGGGGACAGAACTCAATTCAAATGTCCTCGTTGGTTGCTTCCCAGCTTGCTTTTTATTTTATTATTTTACATCTATGGAGTTTTGCCTGAACATGTACCTGTTTACCATATCCCTGCCTCGTGCCTAATGAGGCTGAAAGAGGATCTCCTGGCACTGCCATTTCAGGTGACTGTTGCATGTGGGCATTGGGAATTGAACTCAGTTCCTCTGAAAGAATAGCAGTAGCTCTAAACTTCTCAGCATCTCTGCTGTCCCTATCCCCATCTTGTTTTTTGAGACAGGGTCTCTCATTGAACTTGGCACTCACCTATTGCTTAGACTAACTGGCCAGCAAGTCCAACTATGTCTTCCCCAGCTAGTCCTATGATTACAGGCACACACACACTATTTCACCCAACTTCTTTTACATTCTTCTAGGGATCAATATCAGGTCTTCATGCTTATAGGATAAGCACATTTCAATATGGCTTATGTCAGAGACATTCAAACCATGGCACCTCTTTAACTGAGAAAAGTCCCTTTTACTTTAGAACTGAGAACATGAGAGATATAAATTAGACTTGGTCAAAATGTCACAGCCAGAAACACAGCCACATGTGGGCCGAAATGAAAAGCCACCAAGGTCAGACAATAAGGGGGCAAGAAGCCTGAGGAGTTGTGTCTGCTCATGTTAGTGACTCCTGAAAGTGGTTTATGTGGGAGACATATCAGATTTTCATCCAACCAAGAGCATTTACAGACCTAACCTGTACCAGAAGTAGAGAAAGACACTCCTGCAGGGTGGATATACCTGATGTGAGAGCATCATCGTAATTTTAATAGGCTTCCAAGGGAGGTTTCGGATTTAGTCTTAGAGATAAAACTTTTGAAAAGGATCTGTTTTTCCTTCATATGTCAGGATATATTTTTGCTGATCCACAATCAGAGGAAATGGTGAGATGTTTGTTTTGATGTGTTGCTTGGGGACTGAGGATGGGCTACAGTGTGTCATTTCGTAGCACATCTGAAGCTAATGGCACTGGCTGAAGGTGGATGCTAAGGATAGGGAGAAAGCTTGTTCACATGAAACGGATGTCCCACTTCTGGGCTGCTTGGATGGTTGTCCCAGTGTGACTGTGTGTGCTGGTTAGTTTTAACCATCCACAAGACACAACTTCGAGTCACGTAGGGAAAGTTTCAACTGAGGAACTATCTAGATCAAGTTGACATGTAGGCCTGTTTTTGGAGAAATTTCTGGATTGTTAATTGATGTAGAAGGATACAGCTCATTGTGGGCACCGTCCTCTAGGCAAGCAGTTTTGAGCTGTATGCGACTGGGACAAGCTAGATGAAGGTAAGTAAGCGTGACAGGGGTGTGCGTTCATTTCTTTCTGCTCTTGATGTTATCTGCAGATGTCATGTGACCAGCTGCCTCAGGCTTCAGTGACTTCCCCATGATGATAGAGTATAACTTGGAATTGTAAGCCAAGTAAACCCTTCCTCCCCCAGGTTCATTTTTGTCAGGGTATTGTATCACAGCAATAGAACACAGTGGCAGTTTTTTTGTTGATTGCCAACCTGACAAGATCTAGTATCATCTAGATGACAAAGCTTTGAAGGAGTTTGTAACCTGGTTCTTAAAGCAGGACACCTGTCCTAAAGGCAGGTATGATGGGATACTGAACTGAATGGGAGAAAACAAGCTTAGAGCCAGCGTTCCTCTCTACTTCCCGACTGCCTCACACTGCCAATGTCATGCTTTACCTCTGTGATGGACTGCATCCTCAGTTGTGGGCACATAGATTCCCTTCCTCCCTTAAGCTGCTAGCATTGGGTCTCAGCCATTTTCATCACAACAGCAAGAAAAGTTACTAACACAGTCACAAACCAAGCTTGGGGATCTTCGTGTATATCTCTGGGAAAGAAAGGAGGGAGCTGTTTCCACTGTTCCTTTCTGTTCTTCTTTTCTCTATTAATTAATTTATTTACTTTACATCCCAATTGCAGTGCCCTCCTCTCTTCTAAGTCTCTCTCTCATGTAGCCTCTCCCCATCCCCTCCTCCCCTTCACCTCTGAGAAGGGGGAGGTCCCACTATGTGCCAAAGTACCCTGGCACCCACAGAGGCCAGACAAAGCGGCCCAGTTAGGGGAACAGCATCCATGGGCAGGCAACAGTCAGGATAAGCCCCGCCCCACTGCTCCAGTTGTTTGGGACCTTCGTCAAGACCAAGACGCACATCTTCTATATAGTGCAGAGGCCTAGGTACAACCTGTGTATGCTCTTTTGTTGGTGCTTCAGTCTCTCGGAGACCCCAAGGGTCCAGGTTAGTTGACTGTGCTGGTATTCCTGTGGAGTCCCTATCTCCTATGGGTTTCTCTTCTATTAGACTTCACAAGCTCCATTTAACGTTTGACTGTGGGTCCCTGCATCTGTTTGGGTCAGCTGCTGGGTGAAGCTTCTCAGAGGACAGGTATGCTAGACTCCTGTCTGCAAGCATAACAGAATATCATTAATAGTGTCAGTGATTGGTTCTTGCCCATGGGATGGATCTTAAACTGGGCCACTCATTGGTTAGTCATTCCTTCAGTCTTTCCTCCATCGTTGTTCTTGTACTTGTAGGCAGGACAAATTTTGGGTCGAAGGTTTTGTGTGTGGGTTGATGTCCTTATCCCTCCACTGGAGGGCTTGCCTGGCTATAGGAGGTGGCCTCTTCAGGCTCCGTATCTACCACTGCTATGAGTCTCAGCTAGAATCACCCTTATAGAATCACCCTGGAGCATCCCCCATCACAGGTATCTGGCATGTCCTAGAGATCCCTGCCCTTGCCAATTTCCATACACTCTCCCCAGACCATTTGGCAGCTTCTCAGAAAACTGGGAATAGTTTTATCTCAAGACCCAGCTATACCACTTCTAGGCATATTCCCAAAAGATTCTCCACCATACACAAAGACACTTACTCCACTACGTTCATAGCAGCTTTATTCATAATAGCCATTAACTTGAAACAACCCAGATGTCCCTCAGTCAAAGAATGGATAAAGAAAATTACACAGTTGAATACTACTCAGCTATTAAAAACAAGGACATCATGAAATTTTAAAGCAAATGGATGCAACTAGAAAATATCAACCTAAGTAACATAAACCAGACCCAAAAAGACAGACATGCATTGTATCTATTCACTTATAAGAGGCTATTAGCCATAAAGTATAGAATACCCATGCTACATTCCACAGACCCAAAGAAGCTAAATAACAAGGGGGACCTAAGGGATGATGCTTGAATCTCACTCAGAAGGGGAAATAAAATAGTCATCAGAGGTGGAGGGAGGGAGGGAGAGGGAATGGGGAAGAGAAGGGAGTGGAGATCAGGTGTAGGGAGAGCCTTGATGTTCCTTTTATTTTGGTACTTTGTCATTGAGATGCAAAAGATACTCAAAAATCAGAGACTGTGCCCCAGAGATTTCTGTCTTGCTTACCTGGCATTTCTATGGGTGGGTGGGATCTAGACTCTGGTTGGACAGTTAGTGCCATGCAACTGATCCACTAATTCATTTTTCCACGCCCTCTTTCCAGATTTCTAATCAGTAGGGCTGCTAATTTGCTTCTTAGTTTGTAGACAGAAAGATTGTATTTAGGCCTAGGTTTACATACATGAATGCATACATGTATACATACCTGATATGTTTGTATGTATACATATTTTATAAAGACTTTTAAATTTTTATTTGACGTGTGTGAATGTTTTGTCTGCATGTGTGACTGTGTACTTTGTGTGCACAGTGTTCAAGGTTGCTGGATGAAGGCTTTGGAGCCTTTGGCTATGGAACTATAGATGGTCATGACTGCAGTGTGGATACTCAGATCTGAACCCATGTAACCTTAACCACTGAACAATTTCTCCATCCCCATACATTTATTTTTGAGATAGTGTCTCATGTAGCCCTCACTGGCCTACTTATTGTTAGCCAAGGATAGCGTTGTACTTCTGATTCTCCTGCCTCTCCTAACCAAGGGCTAGAATGTGCCCCTACACCTAGTTTATACAGGATGACGGGAACCAGAGCTTCAAACATGCTACCTGCCTTAGGGTTTCTATTGCTTTGATTAAACACCATGACACAATGCAGCTTGGGGATGAAAGTCTTCATTTCAGCTTACAGTTCCATATCACAGTTCTTCACGGAAGGAAGTCAGGGCAGGAGCCTAGAATCAGGAACTGAAGCAGAGCCATAGAGGAACACTGCTTACTGGCTTGCTCACCACAGCTTACTCAACCTGTTTTCTTATAGCATCCAGGACCACTGGCCCAGGGTGGCACGACCCACAGTGGGCTGGGCCCTCCCACAAAAATTATCAATCAGGAAAATACACCACAAGTTTGCCCACAAGGCGTTCTGGTGGGAAAATTTTCTCAATGGAGATTCCTTCTTCTAAAAGTATACTAGCTTGTATCAACTTGGCATAAAACTAGCCAGAGAAGACTAGGCAAGCACTCTACTGACCAAGCCACATCTCCAGTCTTATGAGTGGGCTTTATATAGCACAATATGGTGATATCAAGGTATTAGGCCCGAGAACAGGGAGACATGGAGAAAGATATCCACTGTCACATAGGGTACATCATACGTCTTTGTACAGACTTTGTAGGTTTCTTTAAAGCTACTTAAAAACCTAGCCTGGGACATGCTAGTTTTGGAAACATTTGCCTAACCAAGCTAAATTTTGACTGCATCCATCCTCTTACCATGACCTTCCCTTTGTAGCTATGTGTGGTGTGTGATTCTGCTTTATCCCTGTCTCTGAGTGGTCTGTGCACATAAGAAATAACACACCCCATGTGATAAGATCAGGTCATGGCATTGGTCTCTGACTCTGTCCACCCTTGGCCAAGGCACCTGCTCTCATTATTTTTCCTGCTGGCTTCCTATGACGTGCAACTCATGTTGAAGTTCATGGCAGATTCCACAATCAGCCCTTGCTAGAACATCTTAAAAATAAAAGGTACACCTCACACAATAATAGTGGGGGATTTCAACACCCCACTGTCAGCAATGGACAGATCATGGAAACAGAAACTAAACAGAGACACTTTGAAATTAACAGAAGTTATGAACCAAATGGACTTAACAGACATCTATAGAACATTTCATCCTAAAACAAAAGAATATACCTTTTTCTCACCACCTCATGGTACCTTCTCCAAAATAGACCATATAATTGGTCACAAAACAAGCCTCTACAGATACAAAAAGATTGAAATAATCCCTTGCATCTTATCAGATCACCACGGACTAAGACTGGTCTTTAATAATGACAAAACCAATGGAAAACCCACGTGCACATGGAAACTGAACAACTCTCTACTCAATGATGACTTGGTCAAGGAAGAAATAAAGAAAGAAATAAAAGACTTTTTAGAATTCAATGAAAATGAGGACACATCATACCAAAACTTGTGGGACTCCATGAAGGCAGTGCTAAGAGGAAAGCTCATAGCTCTAAGTGCCTACAAAAAGAAACTGGAAAGAGCACACACTAACAAGTTGACTGCACAACTAAAAGCTCTAGAACAAAAAGAAGCAAATACACCCAGGAGGAGTAGAAGGCAGGAAATAATCAAACTCAGGGCTGAAATCAACCAAATAGAAACAGAAAGAACAATACAAAATATCAATAAAACCAGGAGTTGGTTCTTTGAGAAAATCAACAAGATAGATAAACCCTTAGCCAGATTAACCAGAGGGCACAGAGACAGTATCCAAATTAATAAAATCAGAACTGAAAAGGGAGACATAACAACAGAAACTGAAGAAATTCAAAAAATCATCAGATCTTACTACAAAGGCCTATACTCAACAAAACTGGAAAACCTGGATGAAATGGACAATTTCCTAGACAGATACCAGGTACCGAAGTTAAACCAGGAGCAGATAAACCATCTAAATAGTCCCATAACCCCTCAGGAAATAGCAGCAGTCATCAAAAGCCTCCCCACTAAAAAAAGCCCAGGACCAGATGGTTTTAGTGCTGAATTCTATCAGACCTTCAAGGAAGACCTAATACCAATTCTCTTCAAACTATTCCACAAAATAGAGACAGAAGGAACACTACCCAATTCGTTCTATGAAGCTACAATTACACTCATACCCAAACCCCACAAGGACCCGACAAAGAAAGAGAACTTCAGACCAATCTCCCTTATGAACATCGATGCAAAAATACTCAATAAAATTCTAGCAAACCGAATCCAAGACCACATCAAAACAATCATCCATCATGATCAAGTAGGTTTTATCCCAGGAATGCAGGGATGGTTCAATATTCGGAAATCCATCAATGTAATCCACTATATAAACAAACTTAAAGAAAAAAACCACATGATCATCTCACTAGATGCTGAGAAAGCATTTGACAAAATTCAACATCCCTTCATGATACAAGTCTTGGAAAGATTAGGAATTCAAGGCCCCTACCTAAACATAGTAAAAGCAATTTACAGCAAACCAGTAGCCAACATCAAGCTAAATGGAGAGAAACTTGAAGCAATCCCACTAAGATCAGGGACTAGACAAGGTTGCCCACTCTCCCCCTACCTATTCAATATAGTACTGGAAGTCTTAGCCAGAGCAATTAGACAGCAAAAAGAAGTCAAAGGGATACAAATAGGAAAGGAAGAAGTCAAAATATCGCTATTTGCAGATGATATGATAGTATACTTAAGTGACCCCCAAACTTCCACCAGAGAACTCCTAAACCTGATAAACAACTTCAGCAAAGTGGCTGGTTATAAAATCAACTCAAACAAATCAGTAGCCTTCCTCTACATGAAAGATAAACAGACTGAAAAAGAAATTAGGGAAATGACACCCTTCACAATAGTTGCAAATAATATAAAATACCTTGGTGTGAATCTAACCAAGCAAGTGAAAGACCTCTATGACAAGAACTTCAAGTCTCTGAAGAAAGAAATTGAAGAAGATCTCAGAAGATGGAAAGATCTCCCATGCTCATGGATTGGCAGGATTAATATAATAAAAATGGCCATCTTGCCAAAAGCAATCTACAGATTCAATGCAATCCCCATTAAAATCCCAACTCAATTCTTCACAGAGTTAGAAAAGGAAATTCTCAAATTCATATGGAATAACAAAAAACCCAGGATAGCGAAAACTATTCTCAACAATAAAAGAACTTCTGGAGGAATTACCATCCCTGACCTCAAGCTGTACTACAGAGCAATAGTGATAAAAACTACCTGGTATTGGTACAGAGACAGGCAGGAAGATCAATGGAATAGAATTGAAGACCCAGAAATGAACCCACACACTTATGGTCACTTGATCTTTGGCAAAGGAGCTAAAACTGTCCAGTGGAAAAAGGACAGCATTTTCAACAAATGGTGCTGGTTCAACTGGAAGACAACATGTAGAAGAATAGAAATTGATCCATTCTTATCCCCTTGCACAAAGCTCAAGTCTAAGTGGATAAAGGACCTCCACATAAAACCAGATACACTGAAACTAATAGAAGAGAAGGTGGGGAAAAGCCTCGAATACTTGGGCACAGGGGAAAAGTTCCTGAACAGAACTCCAATGGCATATGCTCTAAGATCGAGAATTGACAAATGGGACTTCATAAAATTGCAAAGTTTCTGTAAGGCAAAGGACACTGTCAATAGGACAAAACGACAACCAACAAATTGGGAAAAGATCTTTACCAATCCTTCATCTGATAGAGGGCTAATATCCAATATATACAAAGAACTCAAGAAATTAGACTCCAGACAACCAAATTACCCTATTAAAAAATGGGGTATAGAGCTTAACAAAGAATTTTCAATGGAAGAAACTCGAATGGCCGAGAAGCATCTAAAGAAATGTTCAGCATCCTTAGTCGTCAGGGAAATGCAAATCAAAACAACCCTGAGATTCCATCTCACACCAGTCAGAATGGCTAAGATTAAAACCTCAGGTGATAGTAGATGCTGGCGAGGGTGTGGAGAAAGAGGAACACTCTTCCATTGTTGGTGGGACTGCAAGATGGTGCAACCACTTTGGAAATCAGTCTGGCGGTTCCTCAGAAAATTGGACATAGCATTACCCGAGGATCCAGCTATACCACTCCTAGGCATATACCCAGAAGATGCTCGAACATATAATAAGGACATATGCTCAACTATGTTCATAGCAGCCTTATTTATAATAGCCAGGAGCTGGAAAGAACCCAGATGTCCTTCAACTGAGGAATGGATTCAAAAAATGTGGTATATTTACACAATGGAGTATTACTCAGCTATTAAAAACAATGAATTCGAGAGGTTCCTAGGTAAAAGGATGGAACTAGAAATTATCATCCTGAGTGAGGTAAGCCAATCACAAAAGAACACACATGGTATTCACTCACTGATTATTGGATATTAGCCTAGAACCTTGAAATGCCCAAGATGCAACTCACAGGCCACATGAAGCCCATAAAGAAGGAAGACCAAGTGAGGGTGATTCGGTCCTTCTTAGAAGGAGCAACAAAATACTCAAGGGAGCAAATATGGAGACAAAGTGAGGGACAGAAACTGAAGGAGGGGCCGTCTCAAGACCACCCCACCTGAGTATCTATCCCATGTGCAATCACCAAAGGTAGATGCTGATGTGGAAGACAGGAAGTGCATGCTGATAAGAGCCTGATATGGATATCTCCTCAGAGGCCTTCAAGAGTCAGACATATTCAGAGGCAGATGCTCACAACTAGCCATTGAACTGATCATGGGGTTCTCAATAGAGGAGTTAGAGTGAAGACTGAAGGAGCTGAAAGGATTTATGGCACCATGAGGAGAGCAACAATACCAACCAACCACAGCTCCCAGGGTCTAAACCACCAGCCTGGGAGCACTTAGGGGGGGATCCAGGGCTTCAGCTGAATATGTAAAAGTGGAGGGCCCTGCTGGGCATAGGTGGAAGAAGAGAACCTTGACCTCATGAAGGCTGGATGCCCCAGGGGGTGGGA
>NW_021625788.1:9289-12378 GCF_004785775.1 Grammomys surdaster
AGTGGGGGGGGTAGATAGAGGTTACATCCACAGAGAAGAAGGAGGAGGGGCGAGGGGATTGGGGGTTCCAAGGGGGTGGTGGGGGATGGGGTAAGGGGACAACATAGGAAATGTAAATAAATCATCCAATAAAAAAAATAAAAGGTAAAAATATAGAAAAGTGATTTCACTGTCTGAATCACTGTAACTCTTAAGAACATCCAGCAAAGATTTGGTTATGGAGGGCACTCATTAGTGCCCAGAAAACCTTTTGAGTTCTGAGCTATGAAGACATAAAAAAAAAAAAAGGCCTTGACATCACAGGAAGCTGAGCCAGAAGTCCTGGGGAGCAAGCACAGCCCATACACAGAAGGACCCAATTAAACCCAGTGCATGGTTCCAAACTCAGGGTTGCAGACATAAAGATGAATATGTCTCATCTCTTGAGAGAACTGCAGTCTGAGAGCAGATAGAATCAGAAAGAACTGACTGTAGAGCAGAAGGGGAACTTTTAGGTACAAGGCTGTACATGAAGCTTTCTGGGTATATAGAAAAGCGATCAAGCCATTGTATCTGAGCTGCTCCAGAAAAACTTTCCAGGGTTAAGGACCTTTGAATTAAACGTTGCAGATCAATAGATATTCCCTAGGCTAAAAGCTGCAGGAGAAGACTTTTTACATAGAAGGAACTCAGGGAAGAAAAGCCATACAAAAAGGCACAGTGCTGGGGAAATTAGGTATCAGTTAATGTAGCTAGAATTGAGATTTGACTATGAAAAAGCAAGAAACCAAATAATATAGTCAAGAAATATTGGGGGTACCTACCAAGCAGGTTGAGTATTATTCATTTAATCTTTATAACACATACACAGTTACTCTGTTTTGAATTTGATTTTTGTTTTTGGGGTTTGGATTTTTCTTACTATGCAGACCTTAATCTCATAGAAATCTGCCTGCCTCTGTTTCTCAAATACTGGGATTAATGAAATGATACATTATTCAGGGACATGCTTTGAACTGGAACTGTCCCCCACAGAGCCACACTTTGGGCATCTGATCCTTAGGTTTTTCTTACAATTTGGGAGGAGTTTGGAAACTTGGAGAAGTGGTAGCTAGCTGATGGGTGTAAGTCACTGGTAGAGACTATTTGGGGACATGCCATCATCCATGGTGACTATTTCCTTTTGGTTTAAGCTTCTTGTATCACTGTGGTGTGAACAACCTTCTCCATGTGTTCCTACCCCTATGAATTGAGGGTCTTTGCCATAACGGACGAAAACCCTCTAAAATTACCCAAATAACACCTTTCTTTCTGTAAGGTGTTTCTGTTGGGTCAGAGTAATGCAGAAACTACTAGTTCTGTGATATAGGTACTGTTGGAAAAATTAAGGTACCATAAATAAGTGACTAAGAAACTTGCCCCCAGGTAAAAGGTAAAGGGTGACTCTAGATGGCAGTGATTCCAGGCACCCTGACTTTGAACCTGTGCTCTTCACCACCAGGCTGTTAGTATGTGGATGATCTTCATCAGGTAGGCATGGCATTGGGAAGAGACGTCATCTGACACAGGGAACTGGAAAGGAATGGATGAGACAAGGTGAGAGGAGGTGTGAAGATGCCCCAGGCAAGAAGAAACATCATGAGCAAAGCCATTGATATGAGAGTGAGAATGTCCAGTAACCTGGTCCCATTGTTCTGGTTCGCCTGGGCAGCCCAATGGGCATCCCATCAGAAGTTCCAGAAGTAGCTTTGCCCTTTAGATGACTCCATGGGAAGTCTGGCTTGCTCATTAGCTGCTTGCTAACTTTTCTTTACTCCAGGCCTAGGAAGATGCCATAATAGCAACGGAAGGCAAGTGTTGTCACGAATCCCACAGGCTCTGTTGTGCAGCTGTGTGGTTGTGAATGTGTGTGCATGCATATGTGTGTGCGTGCATGCATGTGTGTATGACCACAGATCAACCTCTAGTGTTGTTCTTCAGGACACTCTTCACATTGTCGTTTGCAACTGCCCAGTACCCATAAGCTTGCCAGAAAGTGACACCACCAGAAAGCTACCTGTCACCACCTCCTCAGCGTTGAAGTTACAAGTGTGTGCCATAATTCCTGACATTTTTAGGTGGGTTCTGGGAGTTGAACTCAGATTCTCATACCAGAAAGCACTACCAACTGAGCTTGTCTCCCCAGTCTTCTGTGTAGCTTTAAAATACACATATTCTACCAGACATTTACTGGTGAGAATAGATGCCATCTCTCCACGGAATTTAATGAATCCAGAAGTCCCCAGCTTCCCATTAGGAATCCTGAGGGACATTCATCTGGCTGAACTGAGGAAGGTTCCAGCCACACACATTTAAATAAGAGAGACATCAGGGCAGGGTAACAGAGACCAAAGGAAGATTGCTCCCTGGGTGAAATTGAATTCCATTAGAGTTAAATTGAGACACCAAGTTGTCGTCTCACCAACATATTCATGGCCTTTGCTGTCGCTTTTACTTAGTGGGCTCTCCATCTGAAACCATGGCAGGCTAGGCAGCCAGCCGTGGTGGACTTCCTCCCAAGGAATGGCAAGGCTCTCCTTTGAGTGGCTAGAAGCCTGAGTTGGGGGAAGAACAAGCCAGAAGGAGGGGGTTGTCTGCACCCTGCTGCTTTCTCTGCTAGACTCTTTTGTGGTCGCAGCGAAGTTGCTGAAAGTAAGATCATAACATGATACAGCAATGTCCCAGACTCATAAAGGAAAGGATGTTGTTATTAAATGAACATACCAGCCTTTTGGATACAGAAAAGTTAATGGACCTCACTGTCTGAGCTAATTTTCTTGTTGCTCTGACAAAAGCAGCTTAAGGAAGGAAGGGCTTATTTTGGTTCACAATTTGAGGACATGGTCATCATGGTGGAGCAGGCATAGCAGCAGGAACTAAAGGCACATGGTGACCATAGCAGGTCACACTGTGATCTCATATTCAGGAAGCAGAGAGAGATGGTGCATGCCTTCTAGAGGTTCCAAATCTAGATCGACATCATATTGACTGTACTAGAGCTCCTCAGTTGGAAAATTACTTTGAAATATGACATTCTCTCTCTCTCTCTCTCTCTCTCTCTCTCTCTCTCT
>NW_021625789.1:0-1074 GCF_004785775.1 Grammomys surdaster
AATTATATGGTCTATTTTGGAGAAGGTACCATGAGGTGCTGAGAAAAAGGTATATTCTTTTGTTTTAGGATGAAATGTTCTATAGATGTCTGTTAAGTCCATTTGGTTCATAACTTCTGTTAATTTCAAAGTGTCTCTGTTTAGTTTCTGTTTCCATGATCTGTCCATTGCTGAGAGTGGGGTGTTGAAATCCCCCACTATTATTGTGTGAGGTGTAATGTGTGTTTTGAGCTTTAGTAAAGTTTCTTTTATGTATGTAGGTGCCCTTGCATTTGGAGCATAGATGTTCAGAATTGAGAGTTCACCTTGGTAGATTTTTCCTTTGATGAGTATGAAGTGTCCTTCCTTATCTTTTTTGATTAATTTTGGATGAAAGTCGATTTTATTTGATATTAGAATGGCTACTCCAGCTTGTTTCTTGGGACCATTGGCTTGGAAAATTGTTTTCCACCCTTTTATTCTGAGGTAGTGTCTGTCTTTGTCACTGAGGTGTGTTTCTTGTATGCAGCAAAATTCTGGGTCTTGTTTGTGTATCCAGTCTGATAGTCTGCGTCTTTTTATTGGGGAATTGAGACCATTGATGTTAAGAGATATTAAGGAAAAATGATTGTGGCTTCCTGTTATTTTTGCTATTAGAGGTAAAGTTATGTTTGTATAGTTATCTTCTTTTGGGGTTGTTGGAAGATTACTTCCTTGCTTTTTCTAGGTTGTAGTTTCCCTCCTTGTGTTGGCATTTTCCATCAATTATCCTTTGAAGTGCTGGGTTTGTGGGAAGATATTGTGCAAATTTGGTTTTGTCATGGAATATCTTGGTTTCACCATCTATAGTGATTGAGAGTTTTGCTGGGTATAGTAATCTGGGCTGGCAATTGTGTTCTCTTAGTGTCTGTATGATGTCAGTCCAGGCTCTTCTGGCTTTTATAGTCTCTGGTGAGAAGTCTGGTGTAATTCTTATAGGTCTGCCTTTATATGTTACTTGACCTTTTTCCCTTACTGCTTTTAGTATTTTTTCTTTGTTTTGTGCATCTGATGTTTTGATTATTATGTGACGGGAGGTATTTCTTTTCTGGTCTA
>NW_021625790.1:0-4033 GCF_004785775.1 Grammomys surdaster
TCTAGGATGACTCAGGAGTCAGTATCTCCACAGGACAGGAGCAGACCTACTCTGTGTCTGCCCCAGCCCACAGGACCAGGGAGGGGAGGAGGGGAAGTGGGAGATCATGTCACTCTTACGATGGCTCTGCTTCAGAAACTGTTAGTGACTTATTAATGTGACCTCTGTATGACTCTAGCCATGACCTGTATTCTTCAACAGCAAGAAAACCGGCAGAAAAGGAGCTGAATACTGAAACTATAGCTTTTGTAAGCTAATTTTATACAAGTCTTTCCATCAATATGCTAAGGGTATTTATATAGCATTATCAGTGTAGAAAAGTTCACAAAAGTGTGTGGGTGAAATAGCAGGGTCAGAATAACCATGGATGCTAACTATGACATAGTTTTAAGTATGCTTTTAATTAGATATGACCAAGAATGCTTGCATTGTATTATTTCTATTTTGCAACATGTTAGGATAGTAACATTTATAAATAATTATTTTTGTTAGTTTCAAAGAAAAATAACACTATCATAAATACTTTAAAACACTAGTTTTTAACTGTTAAATATGTCTACTATTTTGACCAATTTAGAAGTCTGTTTTATGTGGAAAATAGAAAAATGAAATTTCTTTATATCCTATTGATCAGCTCTTAATCCTTTTAACAAAATATACAAAACAATTAATTTATGAAAATGACAAGTTATATGGCTCATGAATATCAAGGTTCTTGTCCAGTAGCAGATAAATCTGTCTGGGCATGTACTATGATGTGTGACTAAATGAACTGCTTTCTCTTGGGACAAGAGACAAGATAGAGAGGAGAAGGGACCAGGGACTCTATTTGGTGGTCATGTCTATATGACTAAGAGGACTCTCATTAATCTCTGATAGTACCATCAGCAAGATTACCAAATTTTTAAAAAAGAAAACCTTAGGTAAAGATTCAACATAAAAATCAAAGAAGTTATGTATTGGTATTTACCAGAATTATTTTTCGAAGAAGAGAAATCCATATTCCTACGTATTCTTTTTAGCAAATAGTCGATTAAATTTGGTCAAATTATAACATTTACAGACAAAGGTAAATCCACCAATATTCTATATTCTTGCTTCATTTCTAATTTATTCTCTGTTATAAAATAATCATTCATTGATTTGATTGGCATGGAGATACAGTAAAGTTGTAAAGATACAAATAAGAAACAATAGTTTGTGGGGTTTGTCCAAATATTACCCAATACAATTGGTTACTTTTACAGTGTATATGTAGTTAATAACTGAGAGAAGTTAGGCCTTTCCCATATAACATGAGCACTCAAGTCAGTACAATATAAAACTAATATATTTCAACTGCATTTCATTGACATTTAAAACATCTACAGTTACAGAGAAAATTTCCTCTAAAATTGTATTTGTTATATATTCTATGTTCTCTAAAATGTACTTAATTCACTTTATGCTTTTCCAATATTTTAAAAATTGAGCTGATAATTCATTGCCTCAATTGACATTTTAAAAAGCCAATTACATTGCTATTTTTAATGTCTATCTTGTCGTATTTGGAACAATGGCTAATTCCCTCTTCTGATAGCCATTATTTGTGTCAATGAGTTTTCTACATGTAGCCCAAGATATGTTGTGTGTCAATAGTGTTCTGCAAGTTCTTCAGTATAATTTTCAATGTTTATAATTATACAAGATGCAGTGTCTCATAAGGTACTATTCTTTAAATTGCTGGTTTTAACAAGGTACTTAAACCTACTGGTGAAGTTTATTACAATTATCAGGAAAAGGAAATTAGTGCAAAAGTGAAAAGCTAATCCCGTGGAATTCCCAGATTTATCTTGTTAAATTAGAAATCCTAAATACAATCAACTGAAAATTCTGATACTCTGAAGGATACATTTGTATTAGAGACATTTCCTGTTCAGTATTCATAATGGAGATAAGAGAGACTTCTTAAGATCCTTTATTCCATGAGCATTTAGAGCTGTCACTTCAAGGTGATATCATAAGCATCAGTGACTCTGATGTTTCTCCTTCAGAGGTGGAGACAGTCACTGACACTGACTAGAGCAGGGGCGGGCACCTTTCTGTGCTACTAGAGTGAATGTGATGAAGCACCTTCATCACCTATGGAACATCGAGTGAATAGTAATGTTCTATTCTTTAAGAAACTGGCATCTTTACATTTCATATGTTATCCCCTTACCCCTTCCCCCACCCACCCGGGAACCCCCCATCCCCTTACCCCTCCTCCTTATTCTCCATGGATGTAACCCCCACCTACCCCCCAACTCCCACTTCCCCACCCTCAAAATTCCCACACCCTGGGGCGTCCAGCCTTCATGAGGTCAAGGATCTCATCTTCCACCTGTGCCCAGCAGGGCCCTCCACTCTTACATATTCAGCTGAAGCCCTGGATCCCTCCATAAGTGCTCCCATGCTGGTGGTTAGGACCCTGGGAGCTGTGGTTGGTTGGTATTGTTGCTCTCCTCCTGGTGCCACAAACCCTTTCAGCTCCTTCAGTCCTCACTCTAACTCCTCCATTGAGAACCTCATGATCAGTTCAATGGCTAGTTGTGAGCATCTGCCTCTGAATATGTCAGACACTTGAAGGCCTCTGAGGAGACATCCATATCAGGCCCTTATCGGCATGTACTTCCTGACTTCCACATCAGCATCTACCTTTGGTGACTGCACATGGGATGGATACTCAGGTGGAAAGGTCTTCAAATGGCCCCTCCTTCAGTTTCTGTCCCTCACTTTGTCTTCATGTTTGCTCCCTTGAGTATTTTGTTGCTCCTTCTAAGAAGAACTGAATCACCCCCACTTGGTCTTCCTTTTTTATGAGCTTCATGTGGCCTGTGAGTTGCATCTTGGGCATTTCAAGGTTCTGGGCTAATATCCAATAATCAGTGAGTGAATACCATGTGTGTTCTTTTGTGATTGGCTTACTTCACTCAGGATGATAATTTCTAGTTCCATCCATTTATCTAGGAACCTCTCGAATTCATTGTTTTTAATAGGTGAGTAATACTCCGTTGTGTAAATATACCACATTTTTTGAATCCATTCCTCAGTTGAAGGACATCTGGGTTCTTTCCAGCTCCTAGCTATTATAAATAAGGCTGCTATGAACATAGTTGAGCATATGTCCTTATTATATGTTCGAGCACCTTCTGGGTATATGCCTAGGAGTGGTATAGCTGGATCCTCGGGTAATGCTATGTCCAATTTTCTGAGGAACCGCCAGACTGATTTCCAAAGTGGTTGCACCATCTTGCAGTCCCACCAACAATGGAGGAGTGTTCCTCTTTCTCCACACCCTCGCCAGCATCTACTATCACCTGAGTTCTTAATCTTAGCCATTCTGACTGGTGTGAGATGGAATCTCAGAGTTGTTTTGATTTGCATTTCCCTGATGACTAAGGACACTGAACATTTCTTTAGGTGCTTCTCGGCCATTCGAGTTTCTTCCATTGAAAATTCTTTGTTAAGCTCTATACCCCATTTTTTAATAGGGTAATTTGGTTGTCTGGTGTCTACTTTCTTGAGTTCTTTGTATATATTGGATATTAGCCCTCTATCAGATGTAGGATTGGTAAAGATCTTTTCCCAATTTGTTGGTTGTCGTTTTGTCCTATTGACAGTGTCCTTTGCCTTAGAGAAAGTTTGCAATTTTATGAAGTCCCATTTGTCAATTCTTGATCTTAGAGCATATGCCATTGGTGTTCTGTTCAGGAACTTTTCCCCTGTGCCCAAGTATTCGAGGGTCTTCCCCACCTTCTCTTCTATTAGTTTCAGTGTATCTGGTTTTATGTGGAGGTCCTTTATCCACTTAGACTTGAGCTTTGTACAAGGAGATAAGAATGGATCAATTTTCATTCTTCTACATGTTGTCCTCCAGTTGAACCAGCACCATTTGTTGAAAATGCTGTCCTTTTTCCACTGGACAGTTTTAGCTCCTTTGTCAAAGATCAAGTGACCATAGGAGTGTGTGTTCATTTCTGGGTCTTCAATTCTATTCCATTGATCTTCCTGC
>NW_021625791.1:0-1058 GCF_004785775.1 Grammomys surdaster
TGATGTTTTGATTATTATGTGACGGGAGGTATTTCTTTTCTGGTCTATTCTATTTGGTGTTCTGTAGGCTTCTTGTATGTTTATGGGCATCTTGTTCTTTAGGTTAGGGAAGTTCTCCTCAATAATTTTGTTGAAGATATTTACTGTCCCTTTAAGTTGGGACTCTTCATTCTCATCTATACCTAGTATCCTTAGGTTTGGTCTTCTCATTGTGTCCTGGATTTCCTGGATGTTTTGAGTTAGGAGTTTTTTGCATTTTGCATTTTCTTTGA
This sequence comes from Grammomys surdaster, assembly GCF_004785775.1. Classification (NCBI taxonomy): domain Eukaryota; kingdom Metazoa; phylum Chordata; class Mammalia; order Rodentia; family Muridae; genus Grammomys; species Grammomys surdaster. The sequence continues at coordinate 273 of NW_021625791.1, forward strand.
CAACTGTGTCAATATTTTCTACCGTATCTTCTGCATTTGAGATTCTCTCTTCTATCTCTTGTATTCGGTTGGTGATGCTTGCGTCTATGACTCCTGACCTCTTTCTTAAGTTTTCTATTTCCATGGTTGTCTCCCTTTGAGCTTTCTTTATTGTTTCTATTTCCATTTTCAGATCCTGAATGTTTTTGTTTAATTCCTTCTTTGTGTTTTCTTGCATTTCCTTAAGGGATTTCTGTGATTCCTCTTTAAGGGCTTCTATCTGTTTACTTGTACTCTCCTGTATTTCTTTAAGGGAGTTACTTAATTCCTTCTTATAATCCTCTATCATCATCATGAGAAGTGATTTTAATTCTGAATCCTGCTTTTCAGGTGTGATGGGGTGTTCAGGGCTTGCTATATTGGGAGAACTGGGAACTGATGATGCCAAGAAACTTTGGTTTCTGTTGCTTATGTTCTTGCGCTTTCCTTTCGCCATCTGGTTAACTCTAGTGTTGCCTGCCCTCACTGTGTAAGACTGGAGTCTGTATTTCCAGTTATCTTGCTTGTTGCAGAGCTCCTCAGAGTCCAGATGTCTCTGTAGTCTTATGATTCTAATCTTGGTGTCTGCTGCTCTGATTGCAGTGGCTCCTCTGCTGCTCTGAGTGCAGTGTCTCCTCTAGGATGACTCAGGAGTCAGTATCTCCACAGGACAGGAGTAGATCAACTCAGTGTCAGCTGCTCTGAGTACAGTGGATCCTCAGCTGCTCTGAGTGCAGTGGCTCCTCTAGGATGACTCAGGAGTCAGTA
>NW_021625792.1:0-8272 GCF_004785775.1 Grammomys surdaster
TGTTAGGGGATTACAGAGTGAGAAGGGGGAGGGGTGCTTGGGAGATTTGATTGTCCCAGGAAGAGCTGCCCAACAAAGAAGTTGGCTTAGGGGATTTGATGCTTAGCAAGACCAGCATATTTGCCAGGGACAGGGAAAAAAGAGGGCTGAAGGTGACAGTGTGTGTGACTCTGAGGTTCTGACCACCATGGTAGGAATGTGGATTCATTTCCTGTGAGAGGAAAGCAATGGAAGTTCCAAGTGGACAGATGAAGCTATCTGTACAGACTCTGGTCTGCTGTGGGCAGGACAGATTCAGGGTGAGTTAGGGATGGCTGTAGGACAGTGAAAGCTTCTGCTGTTTGATTCCTAACAATCAAATCTCACCTGAAACATCGGCAAGATAAACTAAAGACACAGACCATGGTGTGGTTGAGGGGGAGAAAGGACAGTAGACCCGGAGGTTTGTGCAACAGGCAGTGTGTGGTATACCCTCCCTTCATTATATACCGCTTGTAAGGTTGGGATGATTGTTTTGTGCACTGTGTTAGATTGCCTTTGTAATGTTCAAATGGTGATTTCTGAACCAGCAGAGATCAGAGTACAGGCCAGACTTGGGTACTTTTAGGCACCTCTTTTCTTGTAAACACCTCCAACAGCTTCTGATTGGCTTAAGAACAATGAGTTGAACAGCCTATAGCAAAGGAGGATGTGATAGGTGGAGCTTCCAGGCAGAGTTAGGAACTCTGGGAGAGTCTGAGGAGTGAGACTTGTCACTGAGACACAGAGCAGAGATTCTTTAGTCAGACCTGGGAGAGGGAAGGTTTTCCATCCCGACAAGGAGGAAGACAGACATACAAAACTGAGGAGAGGTAACCAGCCACATGGCAGCACATTGACTAATGTAAGTGGGTTAGTCTAAGTTGTAAAAGCTAGTTGTGAACAAGGAATGTAAGGACTAAAGTTTTCACAATTAATAAGAGCTCGCCATGGCATTATTGAGAAGCTGCTGGGTTAGAGTAAATCCAGTTGGTTATCATCTAAGACATTTGCTTTGAGAGTCTAGTGGTTCTCCTAGGAGCTGTGGGTTCTGGATGGCATGCTCGTAAATTTAGACACCAGTTTTCAGATATATTGACAATTAAATAGTATTTAGCACTAACTGTGTTAGGCAGTTTCATAAGCACTTTATTATCTAAAACAACCAAAAGCACTAAGGTTTACACCACTAAGAAAGAAGAAAACAGTCACTGATTATGAAATACCTTGAGCAAGGCCCTGGTAAGTAGGTGGGACCAGGAATCTCATTTCTGCTGATGAATAAAGGTGAAAGGGCATGCACAATGTGTGCCTTGGCTATCTAGGAGACACATCTTCCAAAATTTCTGATGAGCGTAGTGAAACTTCCATTTATATGATCTACTGTGGCTAGTGGAAGTCATTGGGAGAATGAATATCATATGGGTAGCCTTCTGCATGTGTGTGTGTGTGTGTGTGTGTGTGTGTGTGTGCACAGGTATGCACAACCTCTAAACAGCCCTGGCATGTAGCTCAGTTGGTAGAGTGCTTGCATGAATATATTTTGATACCTAGTGCAACTGCAACTCAGGAAATAGAGACAGGCAACACATTGAGTTCAACAACAGCCTGGATGAGGCCATCTCAAAGATGAAAACAAAGTGTAGTGACACCTTTGTTGTCAAATGGCTCTAGCTAGAATTCCTTTATGAGCTTTCCTTACTATTCCCAGCATTTACCAGGTCAAACCCATTTCCTTTATGGACTTTCTTTTATTAGGATCTAGGCTAAGAAAGAAAGAGGTTGGGAGACACCAAAACTGTTTTCCAGCCTGTCCCCCTTATGAGTTATGGATTAAAGTTTATAAAGGACCAATCTGACTTCTTCAAGACTGGCTACTTCTTCCTAGTTCCTAGTGCTGTGTTGCAGAGCCTAGCAACAAGACTTTTGCTGTGGGGTACATCTTCCTTTAGCTTCATTTCTTATCACTCAAAGCTGCTCTCAAATAACTAAACCCCCAGAATTTCCTACATGTACTCATTGTGTTTTTGCCATTTCCCCATTATTCTTATTACTCTGCTATCAGTTGGCTCACTCCCTTGGGCACCCTGAAGTAGGAGCTATTTGACAGCCGAGACCAGGTGTCCTTCACCCACTGTACTGTGAGTAGGAATGGTCGTAGTTAAGTTATTGTTCTAGCCTGGTATTGTGGGCAGAGATGGAACCAGGCCAATTAGTGTAAATATAGGCAAGTGTACTACCTCAACTATATCCTAAGGAGTCAACTCCCAGGGCTGTTGATATTCAGCCTTACCTCGGATGATTGATTAATCTCAAGAAAGAGGCACTGTAGGATGAATTTAGGCTTTTCAGAAGCAGTGAGATAAATAACCAGCATTCAGGGGTCACCCATTCATCATAATGGTGATGACTTGAGAGGCTCGAAGGCTCCTTTTATGCAGGGGTAGGGAGGTTTTCCAAAAAAAATAGGTAACCTCTATTATGATTGGTAGGGGCAAAGCAGTAACAGCAGCACCTTTTTCATCAGTTGCTATGTTAGTTTCTTTATATTTGGTGGTATCTTGAAGAATTTTGGAAACAAGCCCAGTTCTGGCCTTGTTATCTCCTCAAGCTAATTATCCCAGGACCTTAGTCAGCTCCAGATCTATCTTCCCTAAGTCAGGGCCATACCTGAGCAAAGGCCCACTGTCAGTGGCTCCTCCTGAAGAGCCCAATATGCTTCCTGGGGAACTGAAAAATTTTATTCCCAAGTTTTTGGACCTTTCAGGTTGCTCAGCCTCTGAAGGACTGAACTCCCCACTTTGCAGAGCCTCTTCATTGGTACAGAAAATTGCCTTTAGTAAGCCAATTTCCAAATACCAAAACATCTTATCTCATCTAGGAGTTTTCTGAGGGAACCATTACCTAAGCAATTCTCAGACACACAAAACTTCCTGGTTTGCCAGGTACATCTTGGGAATAAATTATGACAAACTTTAGTGACTTGTTTGGGAAGAGAAACTCCATAAATTTCAGGTAACAATCACTATTTTCAAAGGTTACTTCAAATTCTACAATGGCTACCTGGTCTTACCACTCCAGAGTTCATGGCAGATACAATGGGCATGCTAAAATTCAGTTATACAGGTTGCCTTCCTTTCTTCCTTTCTTCAGGTAAAAGTACTTTTTATTTGCCAGAGTAATTGCTGCCTCAGAGGCTTACTTCCTCCATCGGCTAATCTGGGTGATGTCCTTGAGGCTTCCAGCCTCTGCACAATCTTACCTAGGCCTAGAGTGTTTTCAGCCTCTGAGACTTACTGCGGAATATGCTCATCCTTTCTAGTTCTTTCTGATCCCTGGCTTGCTGATTGAACTCAGCTGTTCTGGCTCAAACTCCTCTCCAAGCTGACTGATTCAATATGACTTCTCTCTCAGCCTCTCCTTAATTGCTCTACTTGGCATTATACTAACATTGGCAATCTGTCCTAATCTATTGGATACTTCTCATTCTCTGGCTCATTCTGTCTTCACGGGTGTCTAGCTTGCTCTTCTCTGCAACTTTCTCTGTACATCTCTTCCAGCAAATCACCTCCTCTCCTCCCCACTTTTGCACTGCCACTTAAGTAGATTCTCTCTCCTCTCTGTTCTCATGAGAGTTGGGCATTTCCTATTCTGTCAAATCTTTCTCTGATTAATCTCTTTGCCTCTGAATTTTGTATCACTTTCAAACATGGCTGCTGTCTTCTACAAACTAACTTTAACTTCATTGTTTGGAGTTAAAGGTGTACTAAGGACCAAGCCATACCACAATCAGAAACAGCTATTTTCAGTAAATAACAGAATCTTGGTATTCAATGTGATCAAATATTCTGCAACAAGTTCAAGAACCAGATGCAGGACCTCTTAACAGGCAAATGTTGGAGGCTGTGTCACAGGAGCCATAAAAGCACAGGCAGGACCCTCCTTCCTGCCCCAGCTTATGGCTACCTTACGATGCACTCAGAGGAGTTGTCAAAATGGTGGTATTTGTCACAACAGTGATGCCTCAGTCTGCCGCTGTCCTTGGTGCTGATACATCATTTCCCAACTCAGTCTGCTAACTTCTGCATGTACAAGAGCTGTCTCGGGTGGCAGTACCTTTTTTCTTGCATCAGCCTAAGACCTTTATGAAATACCACAGCAAATGCTGTCTCACAGGAGCCATCCACTCTGAAAGCACCTCCTCTCCAGCATCCCTGAGTAGCTCTATAGATGGTGCCTCAGTCAAAGTCACCTGTGGCCGGAAACGACTTCCCATCCTAACCGATGGTCCCGATGTGGGGAAAGGGGTGGTAGTGGTGAAAATAAGTCACCCATCCCTGAACAGGAAACCCCACCAATCCATGAGCTAGCTACTTTACTTGCATAAACTTTAAAAGTTTGTAAGAAATCATCTTAACCCTAGTAGTATGTCACCTCTCTGTAGTTAATAAGACTGCTGTCTGCTGCACCAGGAAACTACAAAAGCTGTGCCCAGCTACCTGTGAAGAACAGGCTGTGTGAACATATAGAGAAATGTGTTTTTGCTTTGTGTTTATTCTCTGTTTTAAGGAAGCGAGGGTTAGAACCAATGGTCCGGGATTCATAAAATAAATGTAAATTTAAGAATTTCTAAAAATATTAATTATAATGATCAAAGCCTTGGTGATATAACTTTAGTAAATAAAAGACTGGTTCAGATTCTCTGGTTAGGTGAATGCTAAAACATGAGAGCGAAGGAAAAAGAATGAGAAGGAAGGAGAACAAGGAAGAATGATGAGAATCCTCTGGAACAGAGAGAGCACCTGAACTGACAACTTGCATCCACTACTGACTCCGGGTTATTATTGAATTAGCCCTGCTCCCATTCCTGCCTTTCCCAGGACACTCCTCACGCTAAGGCTGGACCTCAGCAAACCACTAAATGATGAATAGAAACAACCACTAATTCCTGGACAGAAAAATCCACCAATCCCTGAGCTCCCCAAGCTCTGGAATTGAAATCCCACCAATCCTCAATCCTTATCCTCAATCTCTATCCTTAAAAGCCATGCTTCCTAAGAAATTTTATATAGACCCTGGCCTTTGTTCAATTCCCTGCTGTCCACTCCCAGGAGCCCACCAAACCTCACCCTGGAAATCTCTGTCCTTAAAAGTTGCCCCATAAGAAATCCTGTATAACTCTCAGCCTTTGTTCAGTTCCCTGCTGTCTACTCCCAGGAGCAGTAGTAGCCACTCCTAATTCATCCCTCATGTCTGTGGGCCCTCAAATAAATTTCTTTTATGAGATGGACTGGCTGGTGTGCCTCTCATCCAAAGAATCCAAGAAGCAAAGAAGAGAAAGGAAGAATCAAAGAATGGGAGTGGAGCTGAGGCTCCTGAACGCCTAAGCTCAGCTGGGGATCCCCTCCCCTGGGAGCTACACTGCCTCTACTGAGGAATCTTCCTCTCAGAGCTGTGTGGTTCCTGGGCTCCTATGTTTCAGGATGCCTTCCATTGGGACACTGTTCCTTGGGAAACCCAAGGGCTGTGTAGGCCCTGGGCTCCCATGTCTCAGAATGCTCTTCCATTGAGATCCCTTTTCCCTTCATAGCTGTGTGGCTCCTGGGCTTCTTTCTGAGTCCTAGGATACAATTTCACCCAAGCAGGAACACTTACAAACTAAGACCATCACTTGGGGGTGTTCTACATTATGCAAGACAATTGATCAAATACAGAGAGACACTGCAGGATGGATTTAGGCTTCTCAGCAGCAGGGTGATTGGTCTCTCAAGGGCTGAACACTGACAGCTTCCTAGAAGCACTTCTCATTGTTACAGAAAAAGGCACCTTTAGCAATTCGATTTCCACATACCAAAACTTATTATCTGTCTTGAAAGACCCATCATGCAAGCAATTTTTTTCATCCAAGTAATACTCAGCCATATGAGACTTCCTGGTTTGCCAGGCATGTCTGGAGACCAAGATATACACAGGCTCTGAGAATCCTTCAAAAGAATAATCCCATAAAAATCTCAGGTAACAATCACTGACAAAAGGCTACTTCAAAGCTTAGGTGCCACTACTCCAGATTCAATGGTTCTGCTAAATTCTGCCTCAATCACTGTCCCACAAACCAGATTATGTTATGTTTACAATTCCAAAGTCCAACTCAACAAAATAGGAAATTTAAATCACTCTAGACTCCTCATGTTCAAATAGTCATATTTAACCAGTTGGTAACTTTTTCTGGGTCCTGTGTCATTATCATTTTGGTATCATTTCTCTTCTCATCACACTGCCACATTATAGCTGCTGAAATAGAAAAATATAGAAATTTAATTTTAGTTTTTTTCATTATATCTTGTAGTGGGCAAAAAATAAGCACACAGATAAGCCCTGAGATAAGACTGGAGAAGCCAAGCTTCCCTCTCCAAAGGGAGAAGATATTTGGCTGCTTTCCTGAAATGCTGAAATGTAGTTTACAACCTGGTAATCTTTTGTTAACTGTTGAGGCAAGCACCACCTATATCCCTCAATATTGTTTGTTTTTCCTAGACTTCTCCTCCCCCCAAACCGTGAGCATTTTTCTAGGTCATAAAACTCACCCTTATGAATGATGTCTTGTCTCTTGGACTAAACAGTACTTGCCATCCAGAAAGCCTGCAGGAATTTTCCCACAAAATCTATCTCTTAGGACTTAGTCAATATGGGCTTAATAAATCTAATACTATCACGATGTATAAACTATTCCTGTGGCAGTTCTGAGTAGGTTTTGAATTGCAAAGGTTTTATTAATTTGTGAATTCCTATGTCTATTAGTGTCTTAGGGTTTCTATTGCTGTGATGAAACACCATGACCAAAGCAACTTGTGAAGGAAAAAGTTTATTTGGTTTACATGTCCATATTACTGCACATCACCAAAGAAAGTCATGAAAGGAACTAAACAAGGCAGGAACCTGGAGGCAGGAGCTCATTCAGAGGCCATGGAGGAGTGCTGCTTGCTCTGCCTGCTTTCTTATAGAACTCAGGACCATCAGCCCAGGGATGGCACCATCCACAATGGTTGGATCTTCCCCCATCAATCAGTAATTAAGAAAATGCCCTACAGGCATATCTATGGCATAGTCTTATGGAGGCATTTTCTTAATTGAGAGTCCCTCCTCTTAGAACTCTTTAGTTTGTGTCAAGTTGACATAAAACTGTTCAGCGAAATTAATGTTCAATTCATCTGCATTTAAATTTCCATGACTGTCCAATAAGACACAAAGATATGTATTTGATTCCTAGGGAATTAGAAATTATATTTAAGTCAGATTGTTATCTAAATATAGTACATTTATTTATCAACAGTTTAATGACTATGAGCTGAGAATTAAAAACAGCATGCTATGGCATTAAAATATGCACAATTTATATGCCACATAGAAGCCACTAGCCTACATTTTAAGAGAGTTAGTAAGGACAATAAGAGTTAGTTGGAGGACAATAAGAGTTAGAGGTAGAAAAATTTAACTTAAAATACCCAAAAATACTATGAAATAAAAGCATCTCCATAGCAAATACAACAGCAATTACCAGAAAATTCCCTGCATTTTTGTGTTGGGCATTTTGGTGAATACAGCTCCTACAGACCTTCTATATGCCAGATCTCTCATTACCAGATAAAGAGACTCTGACTTGTTCAAGCAAATGGGAGGTTAGGACTGGGTTAAACCAGATTTTTGGCTGTCCAGTTAATCACTAGCACATTATCCATTCAGTGTGAACTCTGCGATGCCCAAATCAGATTTCCCAGTGTGACACACAGAGCTTATCTTTAGCCTATGTCTTCGTCTTTTATACTCAAATTCATATTCATACTCAAATCCGAAGTTTACTCAGATCCGAATCAAGTGTTCTCCACTTTCATATGGTTACTCACTATGGTTTTATTACCTGCTATGCTATATTGTACTTCAGCTAAAAGGTTACCCCATTAGCTATGTTTACAAAGTATCTACATCAATGTGACATCTGACTAGTATCAAAAGACCAATCAAAATGAAGGAGTTGGTGGAAACTTTTCTCACGTGTGAGTCCTCTGATGTCTTGTAAGGTTTGTACTCCTACTGAAGGATTTCCCACATTCGTTACACTGATAGGGTTTCTCTCCCGTATGTATCCTCTGGTGGACTATAAGGGATGAATTCTTAATGAAAGCTTTGCCACACTGATCACATTCATAGGGCTTTTCACCAGTATGAATTCTTTGATGTTCAATAAGATAGGCACTTT
>NW_021625793.1:0-1543 GCF_004785775.1 Grammomys surdaster
TGTGTGTGTGTGTGTGTGTGTGTGTGTGTGTGTGTGTGTGTGTAGAAGGGTGTTTCGGGTTTGGGAGAGTGTAGGGGGTCAGGTTCGGGGAGAATGAATCATTCACAAAAGTCACCCTCCACAGTTTTGTCAAGTGCAGGAGCTGCACTGAAGGTGTCCTGTACGCAAGTTTCTCAGAGAGAACTTGGAGCCACACTGAGAATATACTCAGCAGCTGGACGGAACTGTATTTCTGAGTTTGCTACAAGATAAGCTAGACGTCTTGACCCGCCCTTCACATGCAATCAGTTTCGGATCCCTTAGCTCCACCACAAGAGAGTTCTGCTGGTCCTCTCTGTGTGGAATCCAATCTCAGTACATGCGCTGCAAAGTTAAGGACACTGGATCCACGCCATCTAAAACGGACCACAACCCACCCTTAGTCTGGGTCCCTTCCGTTCTCATTTCCACACCTGACCTTCGGTTTCTGGACACTGCAGGTCACCTTGGGGCTTTCTTAGAAGCTTGTCCACTGCGGCGACAAAGGATACCCTCAACAGAGCAGTCAGGACACAATGAGCTGGAGCCAGCTGCTCGACGCGGAGCCGCGCCTGCGCATTCGTACAGGAGCCAGGAAGCCTAATTCCCACAAATCTCCCTGTTGAAGCACTTGGGTTTTTGGACTCCTTTTCTCAGAGGGAGCCCAAGAGCAAAACTGACAAAGTGCGCCTGCTCCGAGTCGCTTTGTGGGCGAAACTACAATTCCCAGAAGCCTCTGTGGGGCGCTATCCAATCGCTGGGCAGACAAGTGGTGCCCTGTGGAGACCCGCTGTGAAATGAGGTCCTGGATGTTGTTATCAAGGGAACTAGACCCTAGGATCTGCCAGCAAAGCCAGGGAACGTCCAGGAACTTTGTAATAGCGTCTAGCAGTAGAGAAACAGCTGGAAAGACAATCAGGTTCTACAGCCTCTGTTGAAGCTGGACACAGGGTAGGCGTGATAGTCCCTGAGTGCAGTGAGGGTTGAGGTAGCAGGGTTGCAGGGGAAGAGGACAATGACCCTGGAAGTCTCTACAAAGTAAACAAGTCTTTCTGGGATGCTATATAGAAAGTTTGTATTTACTTCAGATGACTGTATTTTGCATGGCCCTGTGAGTATGAAGCAATGTACCAAAATGTCTCCTTGAAGATTCTAGTTGCCTTTGACCATGTAATAAGTAAGTATTCATGCAGGAACTTCCTTGTTGGTAAAAATGTAAACCAAATTCAATTTTAAAAATATGATCTGAGATCGACACTTCTGGGATTGCTGACCACCCTTTAGGATGCAATGTCAGTGACTCTATCCTGGGCTTTAAAGATATCATTCTCTCACTTAGTGTGGTCATAGGTCCATGCACTGTGCAGAGAATGGAGAAATCAAGTGAACCCTGCACTGCAGGGTTGGTGTGACTAGGAAAGGTGGTCCATCAAACAGAAAATATTCATCAGGAAGCGAATGACAGGTCAGCAGAGCTATGTTAGGGGATTACAGAGTGAGAAGGGGGAGGGGTGCTTGGGAGATT
>NW_021625794.1:0-1688 GCF_004785775.1 Grammomys surdaster
CTTGGAAGCCTTGCAGTCCATGTATTGTGTGGCTTAAGGATTCTTCTTCTTTGGGTTGGTTTAAGTGACCAGGAGTAAAAGGCAGTGTATTTGCTTTCTCTCTCTCTCTCTCTCTCTCTCTCTCTCTCTCTCTCTCTCTCTCTCTCTCTCTCTCTGTGTGTGTGTGTATGTCTGTGGGGGTGCAGGTGGGGGTCCAGCGTTTGGGATGCGGGGGTGGGGGTTCGGGGAGGATGAATCATTCACATAAGTCATCCTCCACACTTTTGTCAAGTGCAGGGATTCCAATGCAGTTGCAGTGTTCTTATGTTTCTCCGAGAGTACTTGGAGCCTCACCGGGAATATACCCATCAGTTGGAGGCAACTGCATTTCTGAGTTTGCAGCAAGATAAGCCACCCTTCTACACATACAAACTAGTTCACGTCCCTCAGCTGGACCAGAAGACGGTTCTGCTGGTCTTTTCTATGTGTGAAGTCAAATTTCAGTACTTGCGCTGTAAAGTTAAGGACATGGGATCTACACCAACTAAAATGGAACACAACCCACCCTTAATCTGTGTCCACTCAGTCCGTCCTCACTCCCAGACCTGATCTTCCTGGACACTGCAGGTCACCACAGGTCTTCTCTTAGAGGCTCGTCCATAGTGCAGCTGCACAGCATTCAGAACACAGTGAGCGGGAGCCTGTTGTCTGAAGCGAAACCGCGCTTGAGCATTTCTCAGGGAGCCAGAGAGCTTAGGTCCCACAAATTGCTCTGCGGCAGCAGTTAAGTTTTTAGACTCCTTTTCCCAGAGCAAACCGGAAGTAATGGGCAATAAGTTGTGCTCGCGCAGAGTGGCTTTGTGGGCGAAACTACATTTCGCAGAAGCCTCTGTTGGTTACTGAATTACATTCTAGCCTATCCCTGGGCAGCCAAGTGGTCTAGGCCAGTGAAGACTACCAGAGTACCCGCTGTGAAGCAATTCCCATGATAATGCTGTTTTCTAGGGAGGTAGACCCTGCAATCCGTAGGCAAAGCCAGGGAACATCTAGGAACTTCGTAATAGCGCCTGGTGACAGAGAAAGGGCTGTAAAGACATTCAGGATAGCTCTCTCGATAGATGGTACAGCCTTTGTCTGAGCTGGACAGGGTAGGTAGCTGAGTGAAGTGAGGGTTGAGGTAGCACGGGTGCAGGAAAAGAGGACGATGGCTCTGGAAGTTTCTAAAATGTAAACAAGTCTCTCTGGGATGGTATATAGAAAGTTTGTATTTACTTCAGATGACCGTATTTTGCAGGGCCTGTGATTATTGAGTGATGTAGTAGAACCTCTCCCTGAAGATTCTAGTTGCCTTTGAATATGTAATAAGTATTCATGAAGGAACTTTCTTGTTGGTAAAAAAGTAAACCAAATTCACTTTTAAAAATATCATTTGAGATTGACACTTCTGGGATTGCTGGCCACTCTTTAGGATGCAACGTCAGTGACTCTATCCTGGGCTTTAAAGATGTCATTCTCTCACTTAACGTTGTCATAGGTCCATGCACTGTGCAGAGGGTGGAGAAACCGAGTGAACCCTGCACTGCAGGGTTGGTGTGACTAGGAAAGGTGGTTCATCAAACAGAAAATATTCATCAGAGAGTGAATGACAGGTCAGCAGAGCTCTGTTAGGGGATTACAGAGTGAGAAGGGGGAGGGGTGCTTGGGAGATT
>NW_021625795.1:0-8263 GCF_004785775.1 Grammomys surdaster
TGTTAGGGGATTACAGAGTGAGAAGGGGGAGGGGTGCTTGGGAGATTTGATTGTCCCAGGAAGAGCTGCCCAACAAAGAAGTTGGCTTAGGGGATTTGATGCTTAGCAAGACCAGCATATTTGCCAGGGACAGGGAAAAAAGAGGGCTGAAGGTGACAGTGTGTGTGACTCTGAGGTTCTGACCACCATGGTAGGAATGTGGATTCATTTCCTGTGAGAGGAAAGCAATGGAAGTTCCAAGTGGACAGATGAAGCTATCTGTACAGACTCTGGTCTGCTGTGGGCAGGACAGATTCAGGGTGAGTTAGGGATGGCTGTAGGACAGTGAAAGCTTCTGCTGTTTGATTCCTAACAATCAAATCTCACCTGAAACATCGGCAAGATAAACTAAAGACACAGACCATGGTGTGGTTGAGGGGGAGAAAGGACAGTAGACCCGGAGGTTTGTGCAACAGGCAGTGTGTGGTATACCCTCCCTTCATTATATACCGCTTGTAAGGTTGGGATGATTGTTTTGTGCACTGTGTTAGATTGCCTTTGTAATGTTCAAATGGTGATTTCTGAACCAGCAGAGATCAGAGTACAGGCCAGACTTGGGTACTTTTAGGCACCTCTTTTCTTGTAAACACCTCCAACAGCTTCTGATTGGCTTAAGAACAATGAGTTGAACAGCCTATAGCAAAGGAGGATGTGATAGGTGGAGCTTCCAGGCAGAGTTAGGAACTCTGGGAGAGTCTGAGGAGTGAGACTTGTCACTGAGACACAGAGCAGAGATTCTTTAGTCAGACCTGGGAGAGGGAAGGTTTTCCATCCCGACAAGGAGGAAGACAGACATACAAAACTGAGGAGAGGTAACCAGCCACATGGCAGCACATTGACTAATGTAAGTGGGTTAGTCTAAGTTGTAAAAGCTAGTTGTGAACAAGGAATGTAAGGACTAAAGTTTTCACAATTAATAAGAGCTCGCCATGGCATTATTGAGAAGCTGCTGGGTTAGAGTAAATCCAGTTGGTTATCATCTAAGACATTTGCTTTGAGAGTCTAGTGGTTCTCCTAGGAGCTGTGGGTTCTGGATGGCATGCTCGTAAATTTAGACACCAGTTTTCAGATATATTGACAATTAAATAGTATTTAGCACTAACTGTGTTAGGCAGTTTCATAAGCACTTTATTATCTAAAACAACCAAAAGCACTAAGGTTTACACCACTAAGAAAGAAGAAAACAGTCACTGATTATGAAATACCTTGAGCAAGGCCCTGGTAAGTAGGTGGGACCAGGAATCTCATTTCTGCTGATGAATAAAGGTGAAAGGGCATGCACAATGTGTGCCTTGGCTATCTAGGAGACACATCTTCCAAAATTTCTGATGAACGTAGTGAAACTTCCATTTATATGATCTACTGTGGCTAGTGGAAGTCATTGGGAGAATGGATATCATATGGGTAGCCTTCTGCATGTGTGTGTGTGTGTGTGTGTGTGCACAGGTATGCACAACCTCTAAACAGCCCTGGCATGTAGCTCAGTTGGTAGAGTGCTTGCATGAATATATTTTGATACCTAGTGCAACTGCAACTCAGGAAATAGAGACAGGCAACACATTGAGTTCAACAACAGCCTGGATGAGGCCATCTCAAAGATGAAAACAAAGTGTAGTGACACCTTTGTTGTCAAATGGCTCTAGCTAGAATTCCTTTATGAGCTTTCCTTACTATTCCCAGCATTTACCAGGTCAAACCCATTTCCTTTATGGACTTTCTTTTATTAGGATCTAGGCTAAGAAAGAAAGAGGTTGGGAGACACCAAAACTGTTTTCCAGCCTGTCCCCCTTATGAGTTATGGATTAAAGTTTATAAAGGACCAATCTGACTTCTTCAAGACTGGCTACTTCTTCCTAGTTCCTAGTGCTGTGTTGCAGAGCCTAGCAACAAGACTTTTGCTGTGGGGTACATCTTCCTTTAGCTTCATTTCTTATCACTCAAAGCTGCTCTCAGATAACTAAACCCCCAGAATTTCCTACATGTACTCATTGTGTTTTTGCCATTTCCCCATTATTCTTATTACTCTGCTATCAGTTGGCTCACTCCCTTGGGCACCCTGAAGTAGGAGCTATTTGACAGCCGAGACCAGGTGTCCTTCACCCACTGTACTGTGAGTAGGAATGGTCGTAGTTAAGTTATTGTTCTAGCCTGGTATTGTGGGCAGAGATGGAACCAGGCCAATTAGTGTAAATATAGGCAAGTGTACTACCTCAACTATATCCTAAGGAGTCAACTCCCAGGGCTGTTGATATTCAGCCTTACCTCGGATGATTGATTAATCTCAAGAAAGAGGCACTGTAGGATGAATTTAGGCTTTTCAGAAGCAGTGAGATAAATAACCAGCATTCAGGGGTCACCCATTCATCATAATGGTGATGACTTGAGAGGCTCGAAGGCTCCTTTTATGCAGGGGTAGGGAGGTTTTCCAAAAGAAATAGGTAACCTCTATTATGATTGGTAGGGGCAAAGCAGTAACAGCAGCACCTTTTTCATCAGTTGCTATGTTAGTTTCTTTATATTTGGTGGTATCTTGAAGAATTTTGGAAACAAGCCCAGTTCTGGCCTTGTTATCTCCTCAAGCTAATTATCCCAGGACCTTAGTCAGCTCCAGATCTATCTTCCCTAAGTCAGGGCCATACCTGAGCAAAGGCCCACTGTCAGTGGCTCCTCCTGAAGAGCCCAATATGCTTCCTGGGGAACTGAAAAATTTTATTCCCAAGTTTTTGGACCTTTCAGGTTGCTCAGCCTCTGAAGGACTGAACTCCCCACTTTGCAGAGCCTCTTCATTGGTACAGAAAATTGCCTTTAGTAAGCCAATTTCCAAATACCAAAACATCTTATCTCATCTAGGAGTTTTCTGAGGGAACCATTACCTAAGCAATTCTCAGACACACAAAACTTCCTGGTTTGCCAGGTACATCTTGGGAATAAATTATGACACTTTAGTGACTTGTTTGGGAAGAGAAACTCCATAAATTTCAGGTAACAATCACTATTTTCAAAGGTTACTTCAAATTCTACAATGGCTACCTGGTCTTACCACTCCAGAGTTCATGGCAGATACAATGGGCATGCTAAAATTCGGTTATACAGGTTGCCTTCCTTTCTTCCTTTCTTCAGGTAAAAGTACTTTTTATTTGCCAGAGTAATTGCTGCCTCAGAGGCTTACTTCCTCCATCGGCTAATCTGGGTGATGTCCTTGAGGCTTCCAGCCTCTGCACAATCTTACCTAGGCCTAGAGTGTTTTCAGCCTCTGAGACTTACTGCGGAATATGCTCATCCTTTCTAGTTCTTTCTGATCCCTGGCTTGCTGATTGAACTCAGCTGTTCTGGCTCAAACTCCTCTCCAAGCTGACTGATTCAATATGGCTTCTCTCTCAGCCTCTCCTTAATTGCTCTACTTGGCATTATACTAACATTGGCAATCTGTCCTAATCTATTGGATACTTCTAATTCTCTGGCTCATTCTGTCTTCACGGGTGTCTAGCTTGCTCTTCTCTGCAACTTTCTCTGTACATCTCTTCCAGCAAATCACCTCCTCTCCTCCCCACTTTTGCACTGCCACTTAAGTAGATTCTCTCTCCTCTCTGTTCTCATGAGAGTTGGGCATTTCCTATTCTGTCAAATCTTTCTCTGATTAATCTCTTTGCCTCTGAATTTTGTATCACTTTCAAACATGGCTGCTGTCTTCTACAAACTAACTTTAACTTCATTGTTTGGAGTTAAAGGTGTACTAAGGACCAAGCCATACCACAATCAGAAACAGCTATTTTCAGTAAATAACAGAATCTTGGTATTCAATGTGATCAAATATTCTGCAACAAGTTCAAGAACCAGATGCAGGACCTCTTAACAGGCAAATGTTGGAGGCTGTGTCACAGGAGCCATAAAAGCACAGGCAGGACCCTCCTTCCTGCCCCAGCTTATGGCTACCTTACGATGCACTCAGAGGAGTTGTCAAAATGGTGGTATTTGTCACAACAGTGATGCCTCAGTCTGCCGCTGTCCTTGGTGCTGATACATCATTTCCCAACTCAGTCTGCTAACTTCTGCATGTACAAGAGCTGTCTCGGGTGGCAGTACCTTTTTTCTTGCATCAGCCTAAGACCTTTATGAAATACCACAGCAAATGCTGTCTCACAGGAGCCATCCACTCTGAAAGCACCTCCTCTCTAGCATCCCTGAGTAGCTCTATAGATGGTGCCTCAGTCAAAGTCACCTGTGGCCGGAAACGACTTCCCATCCTAACCGATGGTCCCGATGTGGGGAAAGGGGTGGTAGTGGTGAAAATAAGTCACCCATCCCTGAACAGGAAACCCCACCAATCCATGAGCTAGCTACTTTACTTGCATAAACTTTAAAAGTTTGTAAGAAATCATCTTAACCCTAGTAGTATGTCACCTCTCTGTAGTTAATAAGACTGCTGTCTGCTGCACCAGGAAACTACAAAAGCTGTGCCCAGCTACCTGTGAAGAACAGGCTGTGTGAACATATAGAGAAATGTGTTTTTGCTTTGTGTTTATTCTCTGTTTTAAGGAAGCGAGGGTTAGAACCAATGGTCCGGGATTCATAAAATAAATGTAAATTTAAGAATTTCTAAAAATATTAATTATAATGATCAAAGCCTTGGTGATATAACTTTAGTAAATAAAAGACTGGTTCAGATTCTCTGGTTAGGTGAATGCTAAAACATGAGAGCGAAGGAAAAAGAATGAGAAGGAAGGAGAACAAGGAAGAATGATGAGAATCCTCTGGAACAGAGAGAGCACCTGAACTGACAACTTGCATCCACTACTGACTCCGGGTTATTATTGAATTAGCCCTGCTCCCATTCCTGCCTTTCCCAGGACACTCCTCACGCTAAGGCTGGACCTCAGCAAACCACTAAATGATGAATAGAAACAACCACTAATTCCTGGACAGAAAAATCCACCAATCCCTGAGCTCCCCAAGCTCTGGAATTGAAATCCCACCAATCCTCAATCCTTATCCTCAATCTCTATCCTTAAAAGCCATGCTTCCTAAGAAATTTTATATAGACCCTGGCCTTTGTTCAATTCCCTGCTGTCCACTCCCAGGAGCCCACCAAACCTCACCCTGGAAATCTCTGTCCTTAAAAGTTGCCCCATAAGAAATCCTGTATAACTCTCAGCCTTTGTTCAGTTCCCTGCTGTCTACTCCCAGGAGCAGTAGTAGCCACTCCTAATTCATCCCTCATGTCTGTGGGCCCTCAAATAAATTTCTTTTATGAGATGGACTGGCTGGTGTGCCTCTCATCCAAAGAATCCAAGAAGCAAAGAAGAGAAAGGAAGAATCAAAGAATGGGAGTGGAGCTGAGGCTCCTGAACGCCTAAGCTCAGCTGGGGATCCCCTCCCCTGGGAGCTACACTGCCTCTACTGAGGAATCTTCCTCTCAGAGCTGTGTGGTTCCTGGGCTCCTATGTTTCAGGATGCCTTCCATTGGGACACTGTTCCTTGGGAAACCCAAGGGCTGTGTAGGCCCTGGGCTCCCATGTCTCAGAATGCTCTTCCATTGAGATCCCTTTTCCCTTCATAGCTGTGTGGCTCCTGGGCTTCTTTCTGAGTCCTAGGATACAATTTCACCCAAGCAGGAACACTTACAAACTAAGACCATCACTTGGGGGTGTTCTACATTATGCAAGACAATTGATCAAATACAGAGAGACACTGCAGGATGGATTTAGGCTTCTCAGCAGCAGGGTGATCAGTCTCTCAAGGGCTGAACACTGACAGCTTCCTAGAAGCTCTTCTCATTGTTACAGAAAAAGGCACCTTTAGCAATTCGATTTCCACATACCAAAACTTATTATCTGTCTTGAAAGACCCATCATGCAAGCAATTTTTTTCATCCAAGTAATACTCAGCCATATGAGACTTCCTGGTTTGCCAGGCATGTCTGGAGACCAAGATATACACAGGCTCTGAGAATCCTTCAAAAGAATAATCCCATAAAAATCTCAGGTAACAATCACTGACAAAAGGCTACTTCAAAGCTTAGGTGCCACTACTCCAGATTCAATGGTTCTGCTAAATTCTGCCTCAATCACTGTCCCACAAACCAGATTATGTTATGTTTACAATTCCAAAGTCCAACTC
Source organism: Grammomys surdaster (assembly GCF_004785775.1). Classification (NCBI taxonomy): domain Eukaryota; kingdom Metazoa; phylum Chordata; class Mammalia; order Rodentia; family Muridae; genus Grammomys; species Grammomys surdaster. The sequence goes on from NW_021625795.1 coordinate 6,157, forward strand.
AACAAAATAGGAAATTTAAATCACTCTAGACTCCTCATGTTCAAATAGTCATATTTAACCAGTTGGTAACTTTTTCTGGGTCCTGTGTCATTATCATTTTGGTATCATTTCTCTTCTCATCACACTGCCACATTATAGCTGCTGAAAAATAGAAAAATATAGAAATTTAATTTTAGTTTTTTTCATTATATCTTGTAGTGGGCAAAAAATAAGCACACAGATAAGCCCTGAGATAAGACTGGAGAAGCTAAGCTTCCCTCTCCAAAGGGAGAAGATATTTGGCTGCTTTCCTGAAATGCTGAAATGTAGTTTACAACCTGGTAATCTTTTGTTAACTGTTGAGGCAAGCACCACCTATATCCCTCAATATTGTTTGTTTTTCCTAGACTTCTCCTCCCCCCAAACCGTGAGCATTTTTCTAGGTCATAAAACTCACCCTTATGAATGATGTCTTGTCTCTTGGACTAAACAGTACTTGCCATCCAGAAAGCCTGCAGGAATTTTCCCACAAAATCTATCTCTTAGGACTTAGTCAATATGGGCTTAATAAATCTAATACTAATCACGATGTATAAACTATTCCTGTGGCAGTTCTGAGTAGGTTTTGAATTGCAAAGGTTTTATTAATTTGTGAATTCCTATGTCTATTAGTGTCTTAGGGTTTCTATTGCTGTGATGAAACACCATGACCAAAGCAACTTGTGAAGGAAAAAGTTTATTTGGTTTACATGTCCATATTACTGCACATCACCAAAGAAAGTCATGAAAGGAACTAAACAAGGCAGGAACCTGGAGGCAGGAGCTCATGCAGAGGCCATGGAGGAGTGCTGCTTGCTCTGCCTGCTTTCTTATAGAACTCAGGACCATCAGCCCAGGGATGGCACCATCCACAATGGTTGGATCTTCCCCCATCAATCAGTAATTAAGAAAATGCCCTACAGGCATATCTATGGCCCAGTCTTATGGAGGCATTTTCTTAATTGAGAGTCCTTCCTCTTAGAACTCTTTAGTTTGTGTCAAGTTGACATAAAACTGTTCAGCGAAATTAATGTTCAATTCATCTGCATTTAAATTTCCATGACTGTCCAATAAGACACAAAGATATGTATTTGATTCCTAGGGAATTAGAAATTATATTTAAGTCAGATTGTTATCTAAATATAGTACATTTATTTATCAACAGTTTAATGACTATGAGCTGAGAATTAAAAACAGCATGCTATGGCATTAAAATATGCACAATTTATATGCCACATAGAAGCCACTAGCCTACATTTTAAGAGAGTTAGTAAGGACAATAAGAGTTAGTTGGAGGACAATAAGAGTTAGAGGTAGAAAAATTTAACTTAAAATACCCAAAAATACTATGAAATAAAAGCATCTCCATAGCAAATACAACAGCAATTACCAGAAAATTCCCTGCATTTTTGTGTTGGGCATTTTGGTGAATACAGCTCCTACAGACCTTCTATATGCCAGATCTCTCATTACCAGATAAAGAAACTCTGACTTGTTCAAGCAAATGGGAGGTTAGGACTGGGTTAAACCAGATTTTTGGCTGTCCAGTTAATCACTAGCACATTATCCATTCAGTGTGAACTCTGCGATGCCCAAATCAGATTTCCCAGTGTGACACACAGAGCTTATCTTTAGCCTATGCCTTCGTCTTTTATACTCAAATTCATATTCATACTCAAATCCGAAGTTTACTCAGATCCGAATCAAGTGTTCTCCACTTTCATATGGTTACTCACTATGGTTTTATTACCTGCTATGCTATATTGTACTTCAGCTAAAAGGTTACCCCATTAGCTATGTTTACAAAGTATCTACATCAATGTGACATCTGACTAGTATCAAAAGACCAATCAAAATGAAGGAGTTGGTGGAAACTTTTCTCACGTGTGAGTCCTCTGATGTCTTGTAAGGTTTGTACTCCTACTGAAGGATTTCCCACATTCGTTACACTGATAGGGTTTCTCTCCCGTATGTATCCTCTGGTGGACTATAAGGGATGAATTCTTAATGAAAGCTTTGCCACACTGATCACATTCATAGGGCTTTTCACCAGTATGAATTCTTTGATGTTCAATAAGATAGGCACTTT
>NW_021625796.1:0-1688 GCF_004785775.1 Grammomys surdaster
CTTGGAAGCCTTGCAGTCCATGTATTGTGTGGCTTAAGGATTCTTCTTCTTTGGGTTGGTTTAAGTGACCAGGAGTAAAAGGCAGTGTATTTGCTTTCTCTCTCTCTCTCTCTCTCTCTCTCTCTCTCTCTCTCTCTCTCTCTCTCTCTCTCTCTGTGTGTGTGTGTATGTCTGTGGGGGTGCAGGTGGGGGTCCAGCGTTTGGGATGCGGGGGTGGGGGTTCGGGGAGGATGAATCATTCACATAAGTCATCCTCCACACTTTTGTCAAGTGCAGGGATTCCAATGCAGTTGCAGTGTTCTTATGTTTCTCCGAGAGTACTTGGAGCCTCACCGGGAATATACCCATCAGTTGGAGGCAACTGCATTTCTGAGTTTGCAGCAAGATAAGCCACCCTTCTACACATACAATCTAGTTAACGTCCCTCAGCTGGACCAGAAGACGGTTCTGCTGGTCTTTTCTATGTGTGAAGTCAAATTTCAGTACTTGCGCTGTAAAGTTAAGGACATGGGATCTACACCAACTAAAATGGAACACAACCCACCCTTAATCTGTGTCCACTCAGTCCGTCCTCACTCCCAGACCTGATCTTCCTGGACACTGCAGGTCACCACAGGTCTTCTCTTAGAGGCTCGTCCATAGTGCAGCTGCACAGCAGTCAGAACACAGTGAGCGGGAGCCTGTTGTCTGAAGCGAAACCGCGCTTGAGCATTTCTCAGGGAGCCAGAGAGCTTAGGTCCCACAAATTGCTCTGCGGCAGCAGTTAAGTTTTTAGACTCCTTTTCCCAGAGCAAACCGGAAGTAATGGGCAATAAGTTGTGCTCGCGCAGAGTGGCTTTGTGGGCGAAACTACATTTCGCAGAAGCCTCTGTTGGTTACTGAATTACATTCTAGCCTATCCCTGGGCAGCCAAGTGGTCTAGGCCAGTGAAGACTACCAGAGTACCCGCTGTGAAGCAATTCCCATGATAATGCTGTTTTCTAGGGAGGTAGACCCTGCAATCCGTAGGCAAAGCCAGGGAACATCTAGGAACTTCGTAATAGCGCCTGGTGACAGAGAAAGGGCTGTAAAGACATTCAGGATAGCTCTCTCGATAGATGGTACAGCCTTTGTCTGAGCTGGACAGGGTAGGTAGCTGAGTGAAGTGAGGGTTGAGGTAGCACGGGTGCAGGAAAAGAGGACGATGGCTCTGGAAGTTTCTAAAATGTAAACAAGTCTCTCTGGGATGGTATATAGAAAGTTTGTATTTACTTCAGATGACCGTATTTTGCAGGGCCTGTGATTATTGAGTGATGTACTAGAACCTCTCCCTGAAGATTCTAGTTGCCTTTGAATATGTAATAAGTATTCATGAAGGAACTTTCTTGTTGGTAAAAAAGTAAACCAAATTCACTTTTAAAAATATCATTTGAGATTGACACTTCTGGGATTGCTGGCCACTCTTTAGGATGCAACGTCAGTGACTCTATCCTGGGCTTTAAAGATGTCATTCTCTCACTTAACGTGGTCATAGGTCCATGCACTGTGCAGAGGGTGGAGAAACCGAGTGAACCCTGCACTGCAGGGTTGGTGTGACTAGGAAAGGTGGTTCATCAAACAGAAAGTATTCATCAGAGAGTGAATGACAGGTCAGCAGAGCTCTGTTAGGGGATTACAGAGTGAGAAGGGGGAGGGGTGCTTGGGAGATT
>NW_021625797.1:0-3511 GCF_004785775.1 Grammomys surdaster
GGGGGCAGCCATTTCTGCGAATCCTGGGATCCACAGGCGGCAAAACCCTGCAGTGCCTAGAAACTCTCTCAGCTGTCTTGGAGTTTTGGGAGGCGGGATGCCTAGGATGACTTGTTTACAGGCTTCAGTCAGCCATCGCTGCCCATCCCGGATCTGGTACCCCAGGTAGGTTACCTGCTGTTGGCAAAGCTGTGCCTTCTTCGCTGAGGCTCGGTAGCCTAGTGTTCCCAGAGTATCTAGGAGGGCTTCAGTCCCAGATTTACATTCCTCTTGTGTCTCAGCCGCCAAGAGGAGGTCATCTACATATTGAAGCAGAATCAGGGCGGGGTGTTGTGTCCTGAAATCTCTCAGATCATGGTGTAAGGCCTCATCGAAGAGGGTGGGACTGTTCTTGAACCCTTGTGGGAGTCTGGTCCATGTTAACTGCCCCGATATGCCTAATTCAGGATCTCTCCATTCGAATGCAAAGAGGGGCTGGCTCTGGGGATGAAGGCGTAGGCAAAAGAAGGCATCTTTCAAGTCTAACACCGTATACCAACTGTGGCTCGGGGGAAGACCAGTCAACAGGTTATAAGGGTTGGGGACCGTTGGGTGGATGTCTTCTACCCGCTTGTTGACTTCCCTCAAGTCTTGCACTGGTCGGTAGTCTCCCGTTCCAGGTTTTCTCACCGGGAGGAGTGGGGTGTTCCATGGAGACCGGCAAGGGGTCAGGATACCCTGATCTAAGAGCCGCCGTATGTGAGGTCTAATTCCCTCCTGGGCTTCCTGAGACATTGGGTATTGTCTGATAGATACCAAGGTGGCGGTAGCTTTCAAATGCACGAGTATGGGTGGCTGGTGAATTGCCATTCCCATTCCTCCAGTCTCTGCCCAAGCCTGGGGAAATTTCTCAAGCCAGGGGGTGATCTCTTGAGCCTGAGGTACTTGATATTCATGGAGTCGGTATTCTTCTTCTAAGCTTAGGGTTAAAATCTGTAGCGGCTGTCCTTGGGGGCCAGTGACACGGGCACTCCCGCCCTCAAAATGAATTTGGGCCTTTAATTTTGTCAGCAGATCTCGTCCCAATAAGGGATAGGGACAATCGGGGACGTGTAGGAAAGAGTGGGTTACTTTACCAGTTGCTAGCTGTACATGCCGGTCCGTTGTCCACCGGTATCTTTTCCCTCTGGTTGCCCCTTGTACCCATGCCAACTTATTGGTCAAAGGACCCGGTTTGGAGGTGAGGACGGAGTGTTGGGCCCCCGTGTCGACCAGGAAGGTAACCGGTTGTCACCCCACATCAAGGGTTATCCTGGGTTGGGGGGGGCTCCTGACCCTGACTCCCCTAATCTTCTAGATTTAACAGGGTGTTCTGAGGCCTGGGCCGGCGTGGCCCCCTTGGTCTGTTAGGGCAATCCTTGATCCAGTGGCCCTTTTCTTTGCAGTATGCACATTGATCATGGTCCACAGGGGGGCGCCTGCATTCCTTGTCTCCCGGCCCTTGTCTACTCAGCCACTGTCCTGTCACTACGGTGGCCAACAACTTGCTAAATTCTCTATTTCGCTTCTTATCTCTCTGTGTCTCCCTTTCTTCTGCTTCCTTTCTTAGCCTCTCTTCTTTCTCCTCTGGCGTCTCTCTCTTATTAAATACTTTCTCAGCTTCTTTTAATATATCCTGAATACTACTCTCTCTCAAGTTGTCTAGCCTCTCTAGCTTTCTTCTGATATCTGGGGCCGATTGCCAAATGAATGACATTATCAGGTTAGTAGCCTGAGTCGGGTCTTCAGGATCATATGGGGTGTAGACCCAATAGGCCTCTTTCAGCCTTTCCAAGAATGTGGAAGGAGGTTCTTGAGGGCCCTGTATCACTGACTTAACCTGAGCCAAATTAGTCGGGCGTCTACCTGCCCCAAGGAGACCTGTTACAAGCAACTGGCGGTAGAGACGCAGGTGGTTCCTACCGTCCTCTGTAGCAAAATTCCACTCAGGCCGTTCTAAGGGGAAGGCATCATCAATATCGCTGAGCAACTGCGAGGGCCTCCCATCATCACCCGGGACGTGCTTGCGGGCCTCCAAGATGACTCTCTGCCTCTTTTCTGTGGTGAGGAGGACCTGCAAGAGCTGTTGGCAGTCATCCCAGGTGGGCTGATGTGTCACTAAAACGGACTCAATAAGGCTGGTAAGTCTAGAGGGATCTTTAGAGAAAGAGGGATTGTTATTTTTCCAGTTATAGAGATCTGAAGCTGAGAACGGCCAATACTGGAGCCTTCCATCATTACCCGTTCTCAAAGGCAGCGCTTGGGAGGATCCCGAGGGGCCGTCTCTCCTGCCCCTCAGGCGACCCGCTATGGGGGATGGTTCGGGGTCCTCCTCTGGTCCCGGCTGGGGAGCCGCCGGCTGGGGGGCCGCTGGCTGGGGGGCCGCCGGCTGGGGAGCCGCTGGCTGGGGGGCCGCCGGCTGGGGAGCCGCCGGCTCCCGGTAAGGGGGTGGTTCTTCCGTCAGGAGGTCTATGAGAGGCTCATTGTCTGGGGGAAGGACCCTGGGAGGGGCCGGAGTCTTTTTATCCACCGTACAGACAAGTGCGGGATACAGAGAAACTGGGGGGGGGCAGAGGGGGCGATAGCTGGAACGGAAAGAAAAGGCTTGATCCACGGTAGTGGCTCCCGGACCAGGGCTTCCCAGGTGACAATATAAGGAACCTGGTTGGGGTGTCCATGTGGACCGGGGTCCATCACTCTGGCTTTGACCTGTAGGATGACAGATAAGTTAAAAGTTCCGTCCCGCAGCCACCCTACTCTGAAGGTTGGTCATTCGGAGGCGCAGAACGTCTGCCATTTGCCCTTTTGGACTTCCATGGAGTTGTTGTGGGCTGTCTCTCGGACCTCCGTCCAATGCTGTAACGTCCAATGCTCAAGGGGGTGGTTACAGACTGACCCATGATCTTTGTTTCAAACACTAAGATGGTCAGCAAACAGACAATAAACGAGAGACTGACACAGACAAGGAGACAACGTGCCGCGCAGCTCCTGCGCCAAACCGAAAACAAAACTTCAGAGGGGAGTCTTGATGAGGGTCCGGTTCCCTCTACTCCCAGTTCCACGTATCCCTCTGGCAGGGGTGCAGCCCCAAAAAATCCAACTCGGGCCGTGGTTCAGACTGGGGGACCCGCTCAAGAGTGGGTCCTTACAAGTTCCCCCGGAACGTCTGGGGGGGGGGGGGGGCGGAGAAGGAATCTGAGCTCGTCAGCTCTTCCTAAGTCCGCCCGTTACTGATCGACTCAGCTGAATCGCCCAGAACAGAGACACTTGACACAGACGGGACAGAAAGACGAGAATGTGTTGGCCAACTTACCTCCCGAATTGGGTCGGTGGTCCCAGGGCGGGGGTCTCCGATCTCGGTGGGACCTCCAGATGAAAGACCCTCACTCAATGAGTGTCCTTCTCCAGGGAGACCCGCACCCAAGGAGGACCGAGACCAAGGTTCGGATGCAACAGCAAAGAGGTTTATTCAGTACACACGGGTACCCGGGAG
>NW_021625798.1:0-1349 GCF_004785775.1 Grammomys surdaster
TGAAGTCAGGGACTTTTCTAGAGCACTGACTGATTCTTCTAAAGCTTACAAGTCAGTGTGCATGGCCTGTTGTAGTTGTCTAAACTGGTAAGTCTCCGCTAAGGCGGTAGCTCCGGTCCCGACACCTGCTGCAATGCCTCCCACCGTCAGACCCCCCAATAATAAGGCCAAGGTGAGAGACACAGGCTCTCTAGGATATCTGGCTAGACCTTCATAGTGAAGGTATACATATTCAGGGTCATGATAAATAACTTTAGGCCAGAGTTCGATAAGCAAACAAAAATCAGAGGATTGGTTAAGTACCTGGGAGGACACACAGGGGGTGAGGCCAGGACTACATGCCCAGTGGGTCCCGTTTGGTCCTCTCAAATAGTAGTCTCCTGTGTAGACCTGGAGGGTTGAATTGCATAGGCCTTGGTGGCTGGGGGGAACTTTTCCCAGCAAAGCACCTTTCCTGACACTTCAGAAAGGGTTAACTTATGTGAATCCGCCTGTGTGCAGACTGGAGGGGCCGAGGTGGCGTTGGTAAGGATTCCACTGACCGCATATCCCTCATAATATGGTGGGGCCGAATTTAGACACAGCCAGCACTCTTGGGTCCTAACGGGATCAGTGAGGTTAAGAGTTTGATAGGCTCCCTCAATGATGTCGAGTAACCGATCTCCTGTCCCAGGATGATAAGGGGTCATTAAGGTGGGGACCTGGGTAGTAGTAAGGGTCCGGTTCGCCTCAGGAGGGGGAGAAGGGTTCTCAGGTGGGGCGGCAGGCTGTGGCTTGCCTTGAGGCGATTGTTGATTCGGCAACACAGGATTGGGGCCTATGGCTTGGGCAGGGGAACTTTCTACCCGTTGGAGGAGAGAGAATATGATGCCATCATCATATCTTTCTTTGTATAGTCTCAGACCCCAGGACTTTGACCTAGTCCAGTCTTCCTGTCTACCCTTTGGGGTAAAGGAAATGTTAAGAGTGGGGTAACGGGGATTCCTGCCATTGCAGTTGTAACAGAAATCCCCCATCCAATCTGCAGCCCCGTCATACTTTAGCAGGGTGATCTTAATATGAGGGTCAGGTGAGGGGAGTGTCCACCATGTGTGTCCGGTAGTCTCGCAACCCCATGAGGCACAATAAAATGCTTCTGGTCCTCCACATCCTCTCTTCCTGACAGCGGGGCAGGCGTAGAACCTAGCCTGTAAGGTTTTTGCCCATAACCCACATCCGAAGAATTTTTCTCTGGACACGAGAATATCAGGGTACCAGGTCCTCAGTGGCGCTACCATCGTGTTGGAGTAGAGGCTCTGCCCATAGCTATCCTGGAGTTCCCAGGTAAGCTTCTTGGGCTGGTGTACAGA
>NW_021625799.1:0-1180 GCF_004785775.1 Grammomys surdaster
GTAGATGGCCCCCATTTTCTTTATCTGCTGTAAATCTGTTTCACTATATGTGAAAGGTGGGGACCCCCAGTTTACTCTTGTTACTGGTTCCACGGGCAGAAGGATGGAGTCAGTTATTTTAGCTTCTTTTAGAGCTACCTCTTTAGCCACCTGGTCCACCAGGCGGTTTCCACGGGCTTCTATGTTGTCTCCTTTTTGATGGCCCGGGGTGTGGATGATGCTCAGCTTGGAGGGCAGGAACAAGGCTTGCAGAAGAGCAAGGATCTCAGTCTTGTTTTCAATTTCTTTCCCTTCCGATGTCAGCAATCCTCTCCTTCGATAGATCTCTCCATGGATGTGTGCGGTGGCAAATGCATAACGGCTATCTGTATAAACATTGAGTTTCTTGCCCTCTGCCATCTGGAGTGCCTGGGTCAGGGCGATGAGCTCTGCCCACTGTGCCGAAGTTCCCAGCGGTAGCGACTCTGCCCAGACTGTCTCTGTTGAAGTAGTCACAGCTGCTCCCGCCATCTGCTGTCCATCGTGTAGGAAGCTGCTTCCATCGGTAAACCAGGTGAAATCAGTGTCTGGGATTGGCTGATCCGACAGGTCCAGGTGGGTGCCATGGACTTCTGCCAGGATCTGGAGACAGTCATGAGGGTCTGGCCCCTCTGGGAGGGGAAGTAGGGTGGCTGGACTGAGTGACACTGGGGTACCAAAGCTGACGTGTTCAGTGTCTAATAACAGAGTCTGATATTGGGTCATCCGGGCATTAGAGAGCCATCGATCCGGCGGCTGTCTAATCAGTGTTTCTACCGCATGGGGGGCGAGCACCATTATCGGCTGGCCCAGTGTCAGCTTAGTCGAGTCTCTGACTAACGTGGCGATGGCAGCAACCATCCGGAGACAAGGGGGCCACCCTGCTGCCATGGGGTCTACTTTCTTTGATAGGTAGGCGATTGGCCGCCTCCATGGTCCCAGTTTTTGAGTTAAGACCCCTTTGGCGAATCCCTGTCTCTCATCAATGAACAGGTCAAAGGGCTTAGTCAGGTCGGGGAGCCCTAGAGCTGGAGAGCTGAGGAGAGCCTTTTTTGATGGCCAGGAAGGCTTCCTGCTGTTCTTGCCCCCACTGGAACAGGGACCCTTGCTTACAGGGGGGCAGCCATTTCTGCGAATCCTGGGATCCACAGGCGGCAAAACC
>NW_021625800.1:0-1792 GCF_004785775.1 Grammomys surdaster
TGAAGTCAGGGACTTTTCTAGAGCACTGACTGATTCTTCTAAAGCTTGCAAGTCAGTGTGCATGGCCTGTTGTAGTTGTCTAAACTGGTAAGTCTCTGCTAAGGCGGTAGCTCCGGTCCCGACACCTGCTGCAATGCCTCCCACCGTCAGTCCCCCCAGTAGTAAGGCCAAGGTGAGAGACACAGGCTCTCTAGGATATCTGGCTAGACCTTCATAGTGATGGTAGACATATTCAGGGTCATGGTAAATAACTTTAGGCCAGAGTTCGATAAGCACACAAAAATCAGAGGATTGGTTAAGTACCTGGGCGGATACACAGGGGCTGAGGCCGGTACTACATGCCCAGTGGGTCCCGTTTGGTCCTTTCAAATAGTAATCACCTGGGTAGACCTGGAGGGTCGAATTGCATAGGCCTTGGTGGCTGGGGGGAACTTTTCCCAGGCAAAGTCCCTTTCCTGACACTTCAGAAAGGGTTAACTTATGTGAGTCTGCCTGTGTGCAGACTGGAGGGGGCGAGGTGACGTTGGCAAGGTTTCCACTGACCGCATATCCCTCATAATATGGTGGGGCCGAATTTAGACACAGCCAGCATTCTTGGGTCCTATCGGGATCAGTGAGGTTAAGAGTCTGATAGGCTCCTCCAATGATGTCGAGTAACCAGTCTCCTGTCCCAGGATGGTAAGGAGTCTGGTAATGGTTCATTAAGGCGGGGACCTGGGTGGTAGTAAGGGTTTGTTTCGCCTCAGGCGGGGGTAAGGGTTTTTCTGGTGGGGCGGCAGGCTGTGGTTTGCTTTGGGGAGCACGCCGGTCTGGGAGCACAGTATTTGGGCCTATGGCTCGAGTTAGGGGAGGCGCCTTTGCGAGCTTGATCCTAAAGTTAAGGCAGGCATCCTTCCCAGGCCTAAACTTGCAAACAGTCCATTCAAATCCCCGAGTAGTGGTCTCCCAAGGGGCCTTTTTCCCTTTCTCTGTGAAGGATATGCTAAGGGGATTGCACCATCCCTTCCCGCATTGCTGGTTAAAGGAGGTGGGGCCATTATAGGGGGACCCCGTTGGTGGATTTAGCCTCTCCACTTTAATATAGTCCCAGGAGGAGGATGGTTTCCAATCAGTGTCTCCTGTAGTCTCGCAGCCCCAAGCGCCACAGAAAGAGCCATAGCCACACGTATATCCCAGCCCTCGGGGCCTGTGCAACCCTGGGCAGGCGTAGACCAGGGTGAGGCTCAGGTAACTCCTGGCCCACCGGTGGAAACAGCCGGGAGTGACACTGTATCGGCTCTGAGGGTCTACTGGCTTGGGCTGAGGGCAAAAACTGTCAGGGGTGCCCCACTCCGGGCCCGCCCCCAGGGCCAGGGCATAGAGGTCGACTTGAAGGGGGTCCCACGGGGGGGGGGGGGGGGGAACCCAACTGGGAACTGGTGTTAACTATGTCCCCAGCCTGATTGAAGATCATCCAGGTATAGTTGAGGACTTGGTGAGGAATGGACCCAGAGGGGGTGGGAAACAGGGAACAGAGGACTAAGAAGAGGAACGGGCGAGTCTTATCTTTAGGGGGTTTTGAGTACGGTGAGCCTTCCATGTCGCGGTCGTCTCTGGCTGGGATTCTGGGCTGGAATAGGCTGGCTTAACGTGGGAGGCGTGGATCCAGTTGGCGATGCCGTCTACCTTTAGCGCCGTTGGGGTGGTCAAAAGCACGGTGTATGGTCCCTTCCAGCGAGGTTCTAGATTTTTAGTCTGATGTCGCTGGATCCACACGGTATCTCCCACCTGGAACTGATGTGGCACTATCGGG
>NW_021625801.1:0-1318 GCF_004785775.1 Grammomys surdaster
TAGCTATCCTGGAGTTCCCAGGTAAGCTTCTTGGGCTGGTGTACAGAACCATGTGCAAGGCCATGTGGGACACAGGGGAGGGAAAGAATCAGAGCCCCACATAACAAGAGGAATTCCCAACACGGGGGAGAAGGGAAGACTAAAACTAAGAGCGAAAAAGTCTTATCTTTAGGGGGTTTTGAGTACGGTGAGCCTTCCATGTTGCGGTCGTCTCTGGCTGGGCTTCTGGGCTGGAATAGGCTGGCTTAACATGGGAGGCGTGGATCCAGTTGGTGATGCCGTCTACCTTTAGCGCCGTTGGGGTGGTCAAGAGCACGGTGTATGGTCCCTTCCAGCGAGGTTCTAGATTTTTAGTCTGATGTCGCCGGATCCACACGGTATCTCCCACCTGGAACTGATGTGGCACTACCGGGCGGTCAAGTTGTTCTTGATAGGCCGCAGCTAGGGGTCGCCAGACTTCCTTTTGGACAATTTGTAAAGCCTGTAAATGGGCTTGGAGAGAGGGATTATTAACAAGGGAAGGTGTAAAGGGGTCGAGGAGATTGGTCACCGGCAGAGGGGCTCCATGCAGGATCTCAAATGGAGTAAGCCCAAAGCGTCCCGGGGTGTTTCGAACCTGGTATAAGGCTAGGGGAAGGAGGAGTACCCAGTCTCTAGAGCCAGTTGCTAGCGTTAATTTGGTTAAAGTCTCCTTAATTGTTCTATTCATTCTCTCTACTTGACCTGAACTTCTGGGGTTGTACATGCAGTGTAATTTCCAATCAATACCCAGCAACTGGGCCACCATCTGACTTACCCGGGAGACGAAAGCTGGCCCATTGTCCGAGCCCAGAATGTGAGGAATCCCGTATCGGGGAAAGATTTCTTCTAGCAACATTTTGGCCACGACCTTTGCAGTTTCATGTTTGGTGGGGTAGGCCTCTACCCATCCTGAAAAAGTATCTACGAATACCAGTAAGTAGCGGTATCCATATAATCCAGGCCTTACCTCGGTGAAGTCAATCTCCCAGTGGGAGCCGGGCCTTCTCCCTCGGGCACGCACCCAGGGGGCTAGCTTATTATGGCCCACATTGACTTTGGCGCAGGCCACACACTCATCTGAGACTTGTTGTAAGATTTTATCTCTGTCCAACAGGTGTTGAAGATTTTCTTCTTTTTCTAGCAGATCTTTTATCTTCTTGGGACTGAGATGGGTCAGCTGATGGAGGTGCTGTAGCAAGATTTTAGTCTGTTTAGAAGGCCATATGGGTTTGTCGTGGCAAAGCCAGAGCCCCGAGAGGGGGTCGTAGATGGCCCCCATTTTCTTTATCTGCTGTAA
>NW_021625802.1:0-1503 GCF_004785775.1 Grammomys surdaster
ATATAACCCAGGCCTTACCTCGGTGAAGTCAATCTCCCAGTGGGAGCTGGGTCTTCTCCCTCGGGCACGGACCCCGGGGCTAGCTTATTATGGCCCACATTAACTTTGGCGCAGGCCACACACTCTTCTGAGACTTGTTGTAGGATTTTACCTTTGTCTAATAAGTGCTGAAGATTTTCTTCTTTCTCCAGCAGAGTTTTTATTTTCTTGGGGCTGAGATGGGTCAGCTGGTGAAGGTGCTGTAGCAAGATTCTAGTCAGTTGAGAAGGCCAGATGGGTTTATCGTGACGAAGCCAGAGTCCCGAGAGGGGGTCGTAGATGGCCCCCATTTTCTTTATCTGCTGCAAATCTGTTTCACTATATGTGAAAGGCGGGGACCCCCAGTTTACTCTTGTTACCGGTTCCACGGGCAGAAGGATGGAGTCAGTTATTTTAGCTTCTTTCAGAGCTACCTCTTTAGCCACCTGGTCTGCCAGGTGGTTTCCACGGGCTTCCATGTTGTCTCCTTTTTGGTGGCCCAGGGTGTGGATGATGCTCAGCTTGGAGGGCAGGAACAAGGCTTGCAGAAGAGCAAGGATCTCAGTCTTGTTTTTAATTTCTTTTCCTTCTGATGTCAGCAATCCCCTCCTTCGATAGATTTCTCCATGGATATGCGCAGTGGCAAACGCATAAAGGCTGTCTGTATAGACATTGAGTTTCTTACCCTCTGCCATCCGGAGTGCCTGGGTCAAGGCGATGAGCTCTGCCCGCTGTGCCGAGGTTCCCGGCGGCAGCGACTCTGCCCAGACTGTCTTTGTTGTTGTAGTCACAGCCGCTCCCACCATCAGCTGTCCATTGTGTAGGAAGCTGCTTCCATCGGTGAACCAAGTGAAATCAGCGTCTGGGATTGGCTGATCCGACAGGTCCGGGCGGGTTCCTTGGACCTCTGCCAGGATCTGGAGACAGTCATGAGGGTCTGGCCCCTCTGGGAGGGGAAGCAGGGTGGCTGGACTGAGTGACACTGGGGTACCAAAGCTGACGCGCTCAGTGTCCAATAACAGAGTCTGATATTGGGTCATCCGGGCATTAGAGAGCCATCGATCCGGCGGCTGTTTAATCAGTGTTTCTACCACATGGGGGGCAAGCACCATTATCGGCTGGCCCAGTGTCAGCTTAGTCGAATCTCTGACTAACGTGGCAATGGCAGCAACCATCTGGAGGCAAGGGGGCCACCCCGCTGCCACGGGGTCTAGTTTCTTTGATAGGTAGGTGATCGGCCGCCTCCATGGTCCCAGTTTTTGAGTTAAGACCCCTTTGGCGAACCCCTGCCTCTCATCAACGAACAGGTCAAAGGGCTTAGTCAGGTCGGGGAGCCCTAGAGCTGGAGAGCTGAGGAGAGCCTTTCTGATGGCCAGGAAGGCTTCCTGCTGTTCTTGCCCCCACTGGAACAGGGACCCTTGCTTAGTGAGGGGGTACAGGGGGCAGCCATTTCTGCGAATCCTGGGATCCACAGGCGGCAAAACC
>NW_021625803.1:0-3510 GCF_004785775.1 Grammomys surdaster
GGGGGCAGCCATTTCTGCGAATCCTGGGATCCACAGGCGGCAAAACCCTGCAGTGCCTAGAAACTCTCTCAGCTGTCTTGGAGTTTTGGGAGGCGGGATGCCTAGGATGACTTGTTTACAGGCTTCAGTCAGCCATCGCTGCCCATCCCGGATCTGGTACCCCAGGTAGGTTACCTGCTGTTGGCAAAGCTGTGCCTTCTTCGCTGAGGCTCGGTAGCCTAGTGTTCCCAGAGTATCTAGGAGGGCTTCAGTCCCAGATTTACATTCCTCTTGTGTCTCAGCCGCCAAGAGGAGGTCATCTACATATTGAAGCAGAATCAGGGCGGGGTGTTGTGTCCTGAAATCTCTCAGATCATGGTGTAAGGCCTCATCGAAGAGGGTGGGACTGTTCTTGAACCCTTGTGGGAGTCTGGTCCATGTTAACTGCCCCGATATGCCTAATTCAGGATCTCTCCATTCGAATGCAAAGAGGGGCTGGCTCTGGGGATGAAGGCGTAGGCAAAAGAAGGCATCTTTCAAGTCTAACACCGTATACCAACTGTGGCTCGGGGGAAGACCAGTCAACAGGTTATAAGGGTTGGGGACCGTTGGGTGGATGTCTTCTACCCGCTTGTTGACTTCCCTCAAGTCTTGCACTGGTCGGTAGTCTCCCGTTCCAGGTTTTCTCACCGGGAGGAGTGGGGTGTTCCATGGAGACCGGCAAGGGGTCAGGATACCCTGATCTAAGAGCCGCCGTATGTGAGGTCTAATTCCCTCCTGGGCTTCCTGAGACATTGGGTATTGTCTGATAGATACCAAGGTGGCGGTAGCTTTCAAATGCACGAGTATGGGTGGCTGGTGAATTGCCATTCCCATTCCTCCAGTCTCTGCCCAAGCCTGGGGAAATTTCTCAAGCCAGGGGGTGATCTCTTGAGCCTGAGGTACTTGATATTCATGGAGTCGGTATTCTTCTTCTAAGCTTAGGGTTAAAATCTGTAGCGGCTGTCCTTGGGGGCCAGTGACACGGGCACTCCCGCCCTCAAAATGAATTTGGGCCTTTAATTTTGTCAGCAGATCTCGTCCCAATAAGGGATAGGGACAATCGGGGACGTGTAGGAAAGAGTGGGTTACTTTACCAGTTGCTAGCTGTACATGCCGGTCCGTTGTCCACCGGTATCTTTTCCCTCTGGTTGCCCCTTGTACCCATGCCAACTTATTGGTCAAAGGACCCGGTTTGGAGGTGAGGACGGAGTGTTGGGCCCCCGTGTCGACCAGGAAGGTAACCGGTTGTCACCCCACATCAAGGGTTATCCTGGGTTGGGGGGGGCTCCTGACCCTGACTCCCCTAATCTTCTAGATTTAACAGGGTGTTCTGAGGCCTGGGCCAGCGTGGCCCCCTTGGTCTGTTAGGGCAATCCTTGATCCAGTGGCCCTTTTCTTTGCAGTATGCACATTGATCATGGTCCACAGGGGGGCGCCTGCATTCCTTGTCTCCCGGCCCTTGTCTACTCAGCCACTGTCCTGTCACTACGGTGGCCAACAACTTGCTAAATTCTCTATTTCGCTTCTTATCTCTCTGTGTCTCCCTTTCTTCTGCTTCCTTTCTTAGCCTCTCTTCTTTCTCCTCTGGCGTCTCTCTCTTATTAAATACTTTCTCAGCTTCTTTTAATATATCCTGAATACTACTCTCTCTCAAGTTGTCTAGCCTCTCTAGCTTTCTTCTGATATCTGGGGCCGATTGCCAAATGAATGACATTATCAGGTTAGTAGCCTGAGTCGGGTCTTCAGGATCATATGGGGTGTAGACCCAATAGGCCTCTTTCAGCCTTTCCAAGAATGTGGAAGGAGGTTCTTGAGGGCCCTGTATCACTGACTTAACCTGAGCCAAATTAGTCGGGCGTCTACCTGCCCCAAGGAGACCTGTTACAAGCAACTGGCGGTAGAGACGCAGGTGGTTCCTACCGTCCTCTGTAGCAAAATTCCACTCAGGCCGTTCTAAGGGGAAGGCATCATCAATATCGCTGAGCAACTGCGAGGGCCTCCCATCATCACCCGGGACGTGCTTGCGGGCCTCCAAGATGACTCTCTGCCTCTTTTCTGTGGTGAGGAGGACCTGCAAGAGCTGTTGGCAGTCATCCCAGGTGGGCTGATGTGTCACTAAAACGGACTCAATAAGGCTGGTAAGTCTAGAGGGATCTTTAGAGAAAGAGGGATTGTTATTTTTCCAGTTATAGAGATCTGAAGCGGAGAACGGCCAATACTGGAGCCTTCCATCATTACCCGTTCTCAAAGGCAGCGCTTGGGAGGATCCCGAGGGGCCGTCTCTCCTGCCCCTCAGGCGACCCGCTATGGGGGACGGTTCGGGGTCCTCCTCTGGTCCCGGCTGGGGAGCCGCCGGCTGGGGGGCCGCTGGCTGGGGGGCCGCCGGCTGGGGAGCCGCTGGCTGGGGGGCCGCCGGCTGGGGAGCCGCCGGCTCCCGGTAAGGGGGTGGTTCTTCCGTCAGGAGGTCTATGAGAGGCTCATTGTCTGGGGGAAGGACCCTGGGAGGGGCCGGAGTCTTTTTATCCCCCGTACAGACAAGTGCGGGATACAGAGAAACTGGGGGGGGCAGAGGGGGCGATAGCTGGAACGGAAAGAAAAGGCTTGATCCACGGTAGTGGCTCCCGGACCAGGGCTTCCCAGGTGACAATATAAGGAACCTGGTTGGGGTGTCCATGTGGACCGGGGTCCATCACTCTGGCTTTGACCTGTAGGATGACAGATAAGTTAAAAGTTCCGTCCCGCAGCCACCCTACTCTGAAGGTTGGCCATTCGGAGGCGCAGAACGTCTGCCATTTGCCCTTTTGGACTTCCATGGAGTTGTTGTGGGCTGTCTCTCGGACCTCCGTCCAATGCTGTAACGTCCAATGCTCAAGGGGGTGGTTACAGACTGACCCATGATCTTTGTTTCAAACACTAAGATGGTCAGCAAACAGACAATAAACGAGAGACTGACACAGACAAGGAGACAACGTGCCGCGCAGCTCCTGCGCCAAACCGAAAACAAAACTTCAGAGGGGAGTCTTGATGAGGGTCCGGTTCCCTCTACTCCCAGTTCCACGTATCCCTCTGGCAGGGGTGCAGCCCCAAAAAATCCAACTCGGGCCGTGGTTCAGACTGGGGGACCCGCTCAAGAGTGGGTCCTTACAAGTTCCCCCGGAACGTCTGGGGGGGGGGGGGGGCGGAGAAGGAATCTGAGCTCGTCAGCTCTTCCTAAGTCCGCCCGTTACTGATCGACTCAGCTGAATCGCCCAGAACAGAGACACTTGACACAGACGGGACAGAAAGACGAGAATGTGTTGGCCAACTTACCTCCCGAATTGGGTCGGTGGTCCCAGGGCGGGGGTCTCCGATCTCGGTGGGACCTCCAGATGAAAGACCCTCACTCAATGAGTGTCCTTCTCCAGGGAGACCCGCACCCAAGGAGGACCGAGACCAAGGTTCGGATGCAACAGCAAAGAGGTTTATTCAGTACACACGGGTACCCGGGAG
>NW_021625804.1:0-1792 GCF_004785775.1 Grammomys surdaster
TGAAGTCAGGGACTTTTCTAGAGCACTGACTGATTCTTCTAAAGCTTGCAAGTCAGTGTGCATGGCCTGTTGTAGTTGTCTAAACTGGTAAGTCTCTGCTAAGGCGGTAGCTCCGGTCCCGACACCTGCTGCAATGCCTCCCACCGTCAGTCCCCCCAGTAGTAAGGCCAAGGTGAGAGACACAGGCTCTCTAGGATATCTGGCTAGACCTTCATAGTGATGGTAGACATATTCAGGGTCATGGTAAATAACTTTAGGCCAGAGTTCGATAAGCACACAAAAATCAGAGGATTGGTTAAGTACCTGGGCGGATACACAGGGGCTGAGGCCGGTACTACATGCCCAGTGGGTCCCGTTTGGTCCTTTCAAATAGTAATCACCTGGGTAGACCTGGAGGGTCGAATTGCATAGGCCTTGGTGGCTGGGGGGAACTTTTCCCAGGCAAAGTCCCTTTCCTGACACTTCAGAAAGGGTTAACTTATGTGAGTCTGCCTGTGTGCAGACTGGAGGGGGCGAGGTGACGTTGGCAAGGTTTCCACTGACCGCATATCCCTCATAATATGGTGGGGCCGAATTTAGACACAGCCAGCATTCTTGGGTCCTATCGGGATCAGTGAGGTTAAGAGTCTGATAGGCTCCTCCAATGATGTCGAGTAACCGGTCTCCTGTCCCAGGATGGTAAGGAGTCTGGTAAGGGTTCATTAAGGCGGGGACCTGGGTGGTAGTAAGGGTTTGTTTCGCCTCAGGCGGGGGTAAGGGTTTTTCTGGTGGGGTGGCAGGCTGTGGTTTGCTTTGGGGAGCACGCCGGTCTGGGAGCACAGTATTTGGGCCTATGGCTCGAGTTAGGGGAGGCGCCTTTGCGAGTTTGATCCTAAAGTTAAGGCAGGCATCCTTCCCAGGCCTAAACTTGCAAACAGTCCATTCAAATCCCCGAGTAGTGGTCTCCCAAGGGGCCTTTTTCCCTTTCTCTGTGAAGGATATGCTAAGGGGATTGCACCATCCCTTCCCGCATTGCTGGTTAAAGGAGGTGGGGCCATTATAGGGGGACCCCGTTGGTGGATTTAGCCTCTCCACTTTAATATAGTCCCAGGAGGAGGATGGTTTCCAATCAGTGTCTCCTGTAGTCTCGCAGCCCCAAGCGCCACAGAAAGAGCCATAGCCACACGTATATCCCAGCCCTCGGGGCCTGTGCAACCCTGGGCAGGCGTAGACCAGGGTGAGGCTCAGGTAACTCCTGGCCCACCGGTGGAAACAGCCGGGAGTGACACTGTATCGGCTCTGAGGGTCTACTGGCTTGGGCTGAGGGCAAAAACTGTCAGGGGTGCCCCACTCCGGGCCCGCCCCCAGGGCCAGGGCATAGAGGTCGACTTGAAGGGGGTCCCACGGGGGGGGGGGGGGGGGAACCCAACTGGGAACTGGTGTTAACTATGTCCCCAGCCTGATTGAAGATCATCCAGGTATAGTTGAGGACTTGGTGAGGACTGGACCCGGAGGGGGTGGGAAACAGGGAACAGAGGACTAAGAAGAGGAACGGGCGAGTCTTATCTTTAGGGGGTTTTGAGTATGGTGAGCCTTCCATGTCGCGGTCGTCTCTGGCTGGGATTCTGGGCTGGAATAGGCTGGCTTAACGTGGGAGGCGTGGATCCAGTTGGCGATGCCGTCTACCTTTAGCGCCGTTGGGGTGGTCAAAAGCACGGTGTATGGTCCCTTCCAGCGAGGTTCTAGATTTTTAGTCTGATGTCGCTGGATCCACACGGTATCTCCCACCTGGAACTGATGTGGCACTATCGGG
>NW_021625805.1:0-1504 GCF_004785775.1 Grammomys surdaster
ATATAACCCAGGCCTTACCTCGGTGAAGTCAATCTCCCAGTGGGAGCTGGGTCTTCTCCCTCGGGCACGGACCCCGGGGGCTAGCTTATTATGGCCCACATTAACTTTGGCGCAGGCCACACACTCTTCTGAGACTTGTTGTAGGATTTTACCTTTGTCTAATAAGTGCTGAAGATTTTCTTCTTTCTCCAGCAGAGTTTTTATTTTCTTGGGGCTGAGATGGGTCAGCTGGTGAAGGTGCTGTAGCAAGATTCTAGTCAGTTGAGAAGGCCAGATGGGTTTATCGTGACGAAGCCAGAGTCCCTAGAGGGGGTCGTAGATGGCCCCCATTTTCTTTATCTGCTGCAAATCTGTTTCACTATATGTGAAAGGCGGGGACCCCCAGTTTACTCTTGTTACCGGTTCCACGGGCAGAAGGATGGAGTCAGTTATTTTAGCTTCTTTCAGAGCTACCTCTTTAGCCACCTGGTCTGCCAGGTGGTTTCCACGGGCTTCCATGTTGTCTCCTTTTTGGTGGCCCAGGGTGTGGATGATGCTCAGCTTGGAGGGCAGGAACAAGGCTTGCAGAAGAGCAAGGATCTCAGTCTTGTTTTTAATTTCTTTTCCTTCTGATGTCAGCAATCCCCTCCTTCGATAGATTTCTCCATGGATATGCGCAGTGGCAAACGCATAAAGGCTGTCTGTATAGACATTGAGTTTCTTACCCTCTGCCATCCGGAGTGCCTGGGTCAAGGCGATGAGCTCTGCCCGCTGTGCCGAGGTTCCCGGCAGCAGCGACTCTGCCCAGACTGTCTTTGTTGTTGTAGTCACAGCCGCTCCCGCCATCAGCTGTCCATTGTGTAGGAAGCTGCTTCCATCGGTGAACCAAGTGAAATCAGCGTCTGGGATTGGCTGATCCGACAGGTCCGGGCGGGTTCCTTGGACCTCTGCCAGGATCTGGAGACAGTCATGAGGGTCTGGCCCCTCTGGGAGGGGAAGCAGGGTGGCTGGACTGAGTGACACTGGGGTACCAAAGCTGACGCGCTCAGTGTCCAATAACAGAGTCTGATATTGGGTCATCCGGGCATTAGAGAGCCATCGATCCGGCGGCTGTTTAATCAGTGTTTCTACCACATGGGGGGCAAGCACCATTATCGGCTGGCCCAGTGTCAGCTTAGTCGAATCTCTGACTAACGTGGCAATGGCAGCAACCATCTGGAGGCAAGGGGGCCACCCCGCTGCCACAGGGTCTAGTTTCTTTGATAGGTAGGTGATCGGCCGCCTCCATGGTCCCAGTTTTTGAGTTAAGACCCCTTTGGCGAACCCCTGCCTCTCATCAACGAACAGGTCAAAGGGCTTAGTCAGGTCGGGGAGCCCTAGAGCTGGAGAGCTGAGGAGAGCCTTTCTGATGGCCAGGAAGGCTTCCTGCTGTTCTTGCCCCCACTGGAACAGGGACCCTTGCTTAGTGAGGGGGTACAGGGGGCAGCCATTTCTGCGAATCCTGGGATCCACAGGCGGCAAAACC
>NW_021625806.1:0-2302 GCF_004785775.1 Grammomys surdaster
GACAGACAGGTAGACAGAGGACAGCAGAGAGGCAGAGTCATGAGGCACTGGCAGATAGAGGCACACAGAGGCACACAGAGGGATATAGATAGACAGACATAGGCACACAGAGGCAGACAGAGAGGCACACAGAGGCAGACAGAGAGGCAGACAGGCAGACAGAGGGAGACAGATAGGCAGACAGGCACACAGAGGCTGACAGAGGCAGACCGAGAGGCAGACAGTCACACACAGGGTGACAGGGAGGCAGACAGAGGCAGATAGAGGCACACAGTGGCAGACAGAGGCACACAAGGCAGACAGAGAGGCAGACAGAGGCAAGCAGGGGCAGAGGGAGAGGGAGATGAAGACATAGGCACACAGAGGCAGATGGAGAGCGAGACAGAGGCACACAGAGGCAGACAGAGGCAGACAGAGAGGCAGACAGATGCAGAAACTTGCACAAAATGTCACACAGTGGCACACATAGGCAGGCAGAGAGGCACACAGCGGCACTCAGAGACAGACAGAGGCACACAGGGGCAGACTGAGAGGCAGGTAGAGGCTCACAGATGCACACAGAGGCAGACAGAGGCAAACAGAGTCTGGCAGAGAGGCACACAGAGGCACTCAGAGGCAGACAGAGGCACACAGGGGCAGACTGAGAGGCAGGTAGAGGCTCACAGATGCACACAGTGGTAGACAGAGGCAAACAGAGTCTGGCAGACAGGCACACAGAGGCAGAGAGGCACACAGGGGCACTCAGAGGCCGACAGAGAGGCAGACAGGCAGACAGTAGCAGGAGATATAGGTAGACAGAGGTACACAGAGGCAGTAAGAGAGCCACAGAAAGGCACACAGAAGCAGACAGAGATGCATACAGAGGCCGACAGAGAGACTGACAGAGGCACATAGAGGCACACAGAGGCATATAGAGAGGCACTCAGAGGCACACAGTGGCAGACAGAGAAGCACACAGAGGCAGACAGACGCAGACAGAGAGGCCAAGAGAGCCAGACAGAGGCACAGACAGGCAGACAAGGTACACAGATGCACACAATGGCACACAGAGGCACTCAGAGGCAGACAGAGAGGCAGACAGGCAGACAGAAGCAGGAGATATAGGTAGACAGAGTCACACAGAGACAGTAAGAGAGCCACAGAAAGGCACACAGAAGCAGACAGAGATGCACACAGAGGCATATAGAGAGGCACACAGAGGCACAAATAGGCAGACAGAGAAGCACACAGAGGCAGACAGAGGGAGACACAGAGGCACACAGAGGCACACAGAGGCAGACGGAGATGCAGTAGAGGAACACAGAGACACATAGAGGCACACAGAGGTAGACAGAGGCACACAGAGGGAGAAAGAGAGGCACATAGAGGCACACAGAGGCCGACAGAGAGGCACACAGAGGCAGACAGAGAGGCGAACAGGCAGACGGAGGCAGACAGAGAGGCAGACAGGCACACAGAGGATGACAGAGGCAAACAGTCACACACAGGCTGACAGGGACGCAGACAGAGGCAGACAGAGGCAGACAGAGGGACACAGTGGCAGTCAGAGGCACACAAAGGCAGACAGAGAGGCACACAGAGGCAAGCAGAGGCAGAGGGAGAGGCAGACATAGGAACACAGAGGCAGAGGGAGAGAGAGACAGAGGCACACAGAGGCAGACAGAGGCAGACAGAGAGGCAGACAGATGCAGACACACGCACACAGAGTCACACAATGGGACACAGAGGCAGACAGAGAGGCACACAGAGGCACAGAGAGGATGACAGAGGCAGACAGACAGATTGAGAGGCAGAAAGAGGTCGACAGAAGCACACCGAGGCAGACAGAAAGGCACACAGAGGCACACAGTGTCAGGAGACACAGGCAGACAGAAACACACCTTGACGGACAGAGAGTCAGACAGAGGCACACAGAGGCACACAGAGGCAGACAGAGAGGCACAGAAAGGCAGAGAGAGAAGCACACTGAGGCAGACAAAGGCAGACAGAGAGGCACACAGAGGCAGACAGAGAGGCACATAGAGGCACACAGAGACAGAGAGTCATACCAAGGCAAACAGAGGCAGACAGAGAGGCACAAAAAGGTACACAGATGCAGACATCGGCAGACAGAGAGGCAGACAGGCAGACAGAGGCAGAGAGAGAGGCAGACAGAGAAGGAACAGCGGCAGACAGAGAGGCACACAGAGGCACACAGTGGCACACAGAGGATGACAGAGGCAGACAGAGAGACAGATTGAGAGGCAGAAAGTGGTAGACAGAGGCACACAGAGGCAGACAGAAAGGCACACAGAGGCACATG
>NW_021625807.1:0-2818 GCF_004785775.1 Grammomys surdaster
CAGAGGCAGTAAGAGAGCCACAGAAAGGCACACAGAAGCAGACAGAGTTGCATACAGAGGCCGACAGAGAGGCCGACAGAGAGGCCGACAGAGGCACATAGAGGCACACAGAGGCATATAGAGAGGCACTCAGAGGCAGACAGAGGCAGACAGAGAAGCACACAGAGGCAGACAGACGCAGACAGAGAGGCCAAGAGAGCCAGACAGAGGCACAGAGAGGCAGACAAGGTACACAAATGCACACAATGGCACACAGAGGCACACAGAGGCAGACAGAGGCACACAGAGACAGAGAGGCACACAGAGGGAATCAGAGGCAGACAGAGAGGCAGACAGGCAGACAGAAGCAGGAGATATAGGTAGAAAGAGGCACACAGAGACAGTAAGAGAGCCAAAGAAAGGCACACAGAAGCAGACAGAGATGCACACAGAGGCAGACAGAGAGGCCAACAGAGGCACACAGAGGCACTCAGAGGCACAGAGGCATATATAGAGGCAATCATACGCACAAAGAGGCAGACAGGGAAGCACACAGAGGCAGACAGAGAGGCCCATAGAGTCACACAGAGACAGAGAGTCATACCAAGGCACACAGAGGCAGACAGAGAGGCACACAAAGGTACACAGATGAAGACAGCAGCAGACAGAGAGGCAGACAGGCAGACAGAGAGGCAGACAGAGGAAAACAGAGAGACAACATTGGCAGACAGAGAGGCACACAGAGGCACACAGAGGATGACAGAGGCAGACAGAGAGACAGATTGAGAGGCAGAAAGAGGTAGGCTGAGGCACAGAGAGGCAGACAGAAAGGCACACAGAGGCACAGAATGTCAGGAAACACAGGCAGACAGAAACACACCGTGACCCACAGACAGGCAGACGGAGGCACACAGAGGCACACAGAGGCAGACAGAGAGGCACACAAAGGCAGACAGAGTGGCACAGAGAGGTAGACAGAGAGGCAGACAGAGGCAGACAGAGGCAAAGTGAGACAGACAGAGGCACACAGAGCCGCACAATGGCACATAGAACTACACAGAGGTAGCCAGAGAGGAAAACAGAGACAAGCAGAGACAGACAGAGAGGCACACAGAGGCACACAGAGGCAGACAGGGAGGCACACACAGGCACAAAGAGGCACACAGAGGCAAACAGAGGCAGGCACAGAAGCAGACAGGCACACAGGGGCAAACAGAGAGGCAGACAGAAACACACACAGGCTGACAGAGAGGCAGACAGAGGGACACAGAGGTAGACAGAGACGCAGTAGAGTCACACAGAGTCACATAGAGGTAGACAGAGGCATACAAAGGCATACAGACAGGTAGACAGAGGACAACCGAGAGGCAGAGTCATGAGGCAGTGGCAGATAGAGGCAGACAGAGGTAGCCAGAGAGGCAGACAGATGCAGACACTTGCACACAGCGTCACACAGTGGCACACAGAGGCAGACAGAGAGGCACACAGCGGAACACAGAGACAGACAAAGAGGCACACAGAGGCACTCAGAGGCAGACAGAAGCACACAGGGGCAGACTGAGAGGCAGGTAGAGGCACACAGATGCACACAGAGGCCGACAGAGGCAGACAGGGTCAGGCGGAGAGGCACACAGAGCAGACATGAGACACACAGAGGCAGACTGAGAGTAAGACAGAGGGAGACATAGACAGACATACAGGCAGACAAAGGCACACAGTGGCCGACTGAGAGGCAGGTAGAGGCACACAGATGCACACAGAGGCAGACAGAAGAAGACAGAGTCAGGCGGAGAGGCACACAGAGGCAACATGAGGCACACAGAGGCTGACTGAGAGGAAGACAGAAGGAGACAGAGACAGACATACAGGCAGACAAAGGCACACAGTGGCAGACAGAGAGGCAGACAGAGGCAGGCAGAGAGGCCAACAGAGCTAGACAGAGGCACAGAGAGGCAGACAAGGTACACAAATGCAGACAATGGCACACAGAGGCACACAGAGGCAGACAGAGAGGCACACAGAGACAGAGAGGCACACAGAGGCACCCAGAGGCAGACAGAGAGGCAGACAGGCAGACAGAAGCAGGAGATTTAGGTAGACAGAGGCACACAGAGGCAGTAAGAGAGCCACAGGAAGGCACACAGAAGCAGACAGAGGTGCACACAGAGACAGACAGAGAGGCGGACAAAGGCACACAGAGGCACACAGCGGCACACAGAGGCATATAGAGAGCAGACAGAGGCACACAGAGGCAGACAGAGAAGTACACTGAGGCAGACAGAGGCAGACAGAGAGGCACACTTAGGCCGACAGAGAGGCACATAGAGGCACACAGAGACAGAGAGTCATACCAAGGCACAGAGAGGCAGACAGAGAGGCACACAAAAGTACACAGATGCAGACATCGGCAGACAGAGAGGCAGACAGGCAGACAGAGGCAGACAAAGAGGCAGACAGAGAGGCAACAGCGGCAGACAGAGAGGCACACAGAGGCACACAGAGGCACACAGAGGATGACAGAGGCAGACAGAGAGACAGAGTGAGAGGCAGAAAGTGGTAGACAGAGGCACACAGAGGCAGACAGAAAGGCACACAGAGGTACACGGTGTCAGGAGACACAGGCAGACAGAAACACACCGTGACCGACAGAGAGGCAGACAGAGTGCACACACAGGCACACAGAGGCATACAGAGGCAGACACAGAAGCAGACAGGCACACAGAGGCAGACAGAGAGGTAGACAACAACACACACAGGCTGACAGAGAGGCAGAGGGGCACAGAGGCAGACACAGAGGCAGTAGAGTCACACAGAGTCACATAGAGGCAGACAGAGGCAC
>NW_021625808.1:0-18521 GCF_004785775.1 Grammomys surdaster
ATGTATATTGTGTCCACTGTTCTAAAGATACGCTCCACAGAGGGAAGAAAGAAAGCCTTCTCCACTTGCAGCTCTCACCTGGGTGTGGTGAGTGTGTTATATGGTGCTGTTTTTTTCATGTATCTCACCCCTGACAGATTTCCTGAACTGAGTAAAATGGCTTCTTTGTGCTATTCCCTGGTCACACCTATGCTGAACCCTCTGATTTACTCTCTGAGAAACAAAGATGTTAGAGATGCTCTAAGCAAACTTCTAGAAAAGAAAAAAATCAGTCTTTAATTATTCTTCCTTTCTACCAGTAGTTCTTTGAGTGTTGATTTCATATATCTTATAATCAATATATTCTTTTCCTATGTTATTAGTAGCATTTATGGAACAAGCCATTACTAAATATTAGACCTTTTTAATATTAGATGAACATGGGGGCATCCTGGACATTAGAGAATCATTCTTGATTATAGTCCTTTATAACTTCTTCAGTGACAATTTAATTCACAGAATCAGTATGTATATTATAGTATTAAACAATATTTTAATGTTTCATTCTAATGCCTTTACAATAATTTATTTACTATTTATCTTTTTCATTGTCCTTCCAGTGTGTATAAAATTTATAAAGATAATGGTTATTTTTAAATAAAACCTTTTTCTATTTTATTGCTTCATTAGTACTTTTATTTTGTTATTATATTTCAGCTTTATCAAATTGTTTATACTCAGGGAAGAACTGATAATAAGAAGAAACAAAGTATGAAATATCTTTTTTCTATATACATTTATTTGAGAAATTGTCTCTAAGTATTGTAGACATTGTGTAGTGCTCTGAGATAATGCTAGTTGCTGGATTCTATTTCAACAATCTAAATTAGAAGATAGAGAACTGAAAATACTTTTTAGTGATTCTTTCCGTCATATTGTTTATAATTTTATCTTTTTTATTATTACTGGGAAATACTTTATGAAGGTTTAGAAATAATTGAGCCATTAAAATGGAGCATGTTCTTTTGCCCACATAGACATATTTGCTTATTTGAAAAATTTTGATGAATACTCATGTTAATATTTTGACATCATGGTAGACATAGGGATAGGTCACTCTAATTTTTAGAGAGTTTACAAATTAATTAATGAGTGAAATAATGAGACTAATGATTAAATCATATGACTTTGCCAGCAACATTGTAAGAAAACACCTGAGAACCTAAGGTTGGTACCAGTGAAAGTGTTCTTAGGTTATACATCAGAAGAATTTAAATGTCCAAGCCTGTCAGGAAAATTCTGTCAGAAGTCCACAATGTTTATCTGGATTTAAACCATGCATGCTTTGAAAGTGCCATATTTTAAAAGCTACAGGAAATATATAAGACATATTACCTTATTAATAAGACAGGACTCTGAAAAGAACTGTGTCTTCTAGTTTCTCAATTTCAATAAGTGTTAATAGTGGTAAAGTGAACAGTTAAAAAAGTAAATGAGCAGAACTGAGGTTGTTGCTCAGTGATAGAATACCTGCCAAACATGAGCGAGGCTTTGAGTTTGAACTTCTTTACTACAAAGCAAACACAAAATCAAACAATATTAAACACTAATGATCTCTAAGTAAGTCAACAATAGAATTATTCCTCAGTTTGATTATAGCATGCATGTGTGGTTGGGTGCGTGTGCGTGCGTGTGTGTGTGTGTTTGTGCCCTACCTTTAATATATTTTTTAATGATGAAAACTTAGCAAATTGAGGCCAAAGGAAGGATGTTATATCTCATTATACCTTTTTATATTGTATTTATAGCACTATATTCTATAACAACATAAAAAATAAATTGTAATACTTTCAAATTTGTATGCTGGGGTTTTGTTTTTCAATCCCACAAATGGCTACACAAATTATAACTGTATATTTTTGAGATCATGATGGAGCAACTATACAGTCAAGAATGGCTTCATTTAAATAAGTAAAAAGAGGAGTTTCTTTTTTTAAGGTGTGATACACCCCAAGATAGGTTCAGCTCAGTTATGAGAGATTATGTTTGTTCATGTCGTATACCTTGGAAGGAAATATAAGACTAGAAATCACATTCAAAGAGTTGAATTTGGAAAATATAGGATATTATAAATATTATAATTGCTGCTACGAAGCTACACTATTACAGAAATTAATATCCCAAAGCATAAAATTCCAATGAAATGTACTATAAATATAATAATAAATATAAGATGATTTAGCTTATGAAAATAGTAATATAGTATGTGTATATATAAAGGGGTAGTGAATTATTATTTTATGTATTTAATTATCATCAGCTCAAAATGTCTAGTAATATAGGACATATAGAATGTAAATACTTGGTAATTACAAAGTAAATAACTATAGAAGACATTGGTAGTGAGAACACCATCAAGAAATATCAATTTAGGTAGGAGAAGATGTTACATTACTGATACCAAGCACTTCACATCTTCATGAATCTCAAATAAATCAGGTTTATGCCTGCAGAAAGACATGGGATATATCAAAAAGTAACAGAATCAGTAATACTAATCAGCAATAAATAATAAAGATCACAATTATTAATTAAATTATGCATATTAATTAAATGCATAATTATTTAAGTTTGATTTTTTTTGGGAAACAGGTTTTAAAACAGAAAACTGAGGAAAATGACAGAAAAGGTGATGATCTCTACAACAGCAAAAAGAAAAGGAGAACCCTTCATTCCAGTACATTCATTGTATTTGCTGTTCTTCACAATACCAAGAAAATAGAATCAGCCTTGATGTTAATCAACAGATGGCTGATTAATTAAAATCTATTACAAGTACAAATGGAATTTTCCACAACTATAAATAGAAATTAAATTATGAAAAATATAAGAAAACTGTATTTTTGGAATAGGAAAATACTCTAGTAATCCAGGCTTTGAATGACAAACACTATACATTTTTTCATATGTCGATCCTAGTGTCTAAATATCAATTGTGTATATTTAAGTGAGAATAAGTATAGATGGGAAACTAGAAAGGAACCTATGTGTCAAGGGAAAAGAATATTTAACAGCTGGGCATTGAAAGGACAAGAAAACACAAGAAAATCTGAATGAAGAAGGAAAAGAATTACTGTGGGATAAACGGCACCTCTAGGAAAAGAGATACAGGGAGATAGGAAGATAGATGAGGATGGAATTGTATCTAAAATGAACATGTCCAAAATTATTAATGAAATTATTTCTTTAATAATGCATTTACAAAATTATATTGTATTATATTGTTATATACTATTTTTTAAAAGGAAAGTCCAAGGGAGTGCTATCTAGTACTATGCAAAAGTAAAGTTATGAGCTGAGCAGACACTGTGGAATGGATTCTCTACTTCAAAACTTACAAGTTTGGTGGAAGAAGACCATCCTAGGAGAAGCTTTGTAACTGAAATATTAAACAGGGAATTGCAAAAACAAAACAAAATAAAACAAACAAACAAACAAAGAAACAAACAAAAACCTGTACTGTTATATCTATATACTCCAAAGTACCTCAGGATAAGCACCACTCACTAAGCCAGTGACCATAACAAGAATCAGTGTGTATTCAAGAGATGGGCAGATAATGAGAATTCAGACTTTCAAATGTAAATACATTTGTGAGTACCATAAAAGGCATGCAGAATTGGAAACCCAGAGCATGCCTATTTGCAAAGGAGTGCCACATGGACTCTCGAAGAGGAAAAAGTTGAGTACTGAGTGTCAATACTAAAGGAGGTCCCTCAGGCCCACAGATAATACTCTTCTATCAGAAAGTACAAATTACCAGCAACAATTGGGGAAAAAAAAGAGGGATCATACATGCAGCTCAGGGGATGGGGTGATGATGGCAGGGAAGAAAGAACCACTCATACTCAGCTGGTGTGATCAGGTTGAGGAGTACTTCTCCATGAGAATTCCACTAAACCAAGACAGACTGAGCAGAGACTGCAAGTACATTTTTATGCTCCAACATGTTAGATTTAGAAAGCCAATCAGCCATTATCCATCCAGAGTAAGCTATAAGAGACAACTAGGAGGAGATGGAGAGAAGTCCATTTATATTTTAAAAAGAAATTTGATTCATCTATTAATTTTGTTGTTTTCAATTTCTTAGATCTGACCTTTAATTGATTTTTTCTTTTTCTGTGCTGATTTTTATTCTTTTTGCCCTTCATGTTTTCTCTTCTCCTATCCCATATATGTTTTCTCTCATTCTTATGTTTCTCCACTTCCTCCTCCTCCTCCTTCTCCTCTTCCTCCTCTACCTCTTCCTTCTCCTCATTGTCTTTTTGTCTTGGGGATGTGTTGCCAATCCTAGCTTGTTGGGTCTGCCAGAGCCCAGGCTTAGACCTAAAACCTCAAGCAACACAACCACATGTCTAGCACCACCTAGAAGGCATAGACTGATAATAATTTATTCCTTATGCTAAAAATATACCAACCATCTGTAATCTTAGCGAAGTGTATTGGAAAGAAGGGCATTTGAGTGTATCAAAACCATATTTTAAAAACCAGATCCAAAAACTCATCGAACATACCAGACTAACAAAAGGTATAATAACTACCCACTCCTGGATTCCTACAAAATACAGCTAATCTTGAGATGGTGAAAGCCCCACCCACTTTCCCCCATCTGACCATCCCAGAGAATTCATGACTGTTCTGGGAACTTCAGATTAGTCTGGTCTCTACTGCTTTGTCCATAACTCTTGAACTGCTGTCTATCTATTAACCCACAGTCAATTCACGTATCTATGAGTTCAGTCATGTTGTTCTTCCTCTCTAAGGCTCTTCTGGACCCACAACTCAGCTCTGTATGCCTCTAGTAGCTCTCTGTCTGAGGTTGTTAATATGTATCTAACCATTTGCAGTGACTCTCTCTGCATGAGCTCTATACCTCTGCCTCCAGCAGATCGTTTTTAATTTTAATGCCTCCTTAACCCTCTTAAATTTTTTTAAAAATTTTTTATTTGTGTATATTTTTTTTGTGTCTGTGTGGGTATAAGCTACTTGTGTGTAGGTATCCATGGAGACAAGAAGAGGATGTCAGATCCCTTGGACCTGGAGTTTTAGGTGAATGTGAGCCACCTGACATGGATTCTGGGAACAGAACTCAGATCCTCTGCAAGAGCAGCAAGTGCTTTCTTTTTTTTCTTTATGTATGTATGTATGTATGTATGTATGTATGTATGTATGTATGTATTTTTCATTCATTTTACATTCCAATCACTAACCCCTCCTACTGGTCCCAACCTCACAGGTCCCTCTCCCGATGGCCCCCTCTCCTTCTCTTCTGAGAGGGTGGAGGTCCCCCAATCTTGAGTATTCGACTACCCTGGTACATAAAGTCTTTTCAGGACTAGGCAGTCTTCTCCCACTGAGGCCAGACAAGGAAGCCCAGCTAGGGGAACAGGATTCATAGGCAGGCAACAGATTTAGGGACAGCCCCAGCTCTAGTTGTTGGAGGACTCACGTGAAGACTGAACTACATATCTGCTACATATATGGGGGGGGGGCTAGGTCTAGCTCAAGTATGCTCTTCGATTGTCGGTTCAGTCTTTGATAGCTCCCCAGGATCCAGATTAGTTGACTCTGTTGATCTTCCTGTTGAGTTCCTATCCCCTTCAAGGCCTTCAATCCTTTCTCCAACTCTACAATAAGAGTCCCAAGCTCCATCCAATGTTTGGCTGTAGGTATCTACATCTGTTTCTGTCAACTGCTGGGTGGAGCCTCTCAGAGGACAGTCATGCTAGGCTCCTGTCTGCCAGCATAATAAAGTATCATTAATAGTGTCAGAGATTGGTGCTTGTCTGTGGGACTACGTAAGGGTATTCTGGTTCATGGCTGGGCATGGGCTTAGAACCCCAAGACTCTTCATGAGAACCAGCAGGTTTTTGCCATGCCCCCCAGAACCCAGAGTCCTGACATAGATATACATTGTTCAGTCACGTAGGCCATTACAGGTAGAGGGCGTGACTAGAGGCCTCAGGCCCTAGGGATTTACATACTAATGTAGGCCAGAGGGCGGAGCAAATTAAGCATGCCTCCCCAGATCCTCCCTCGATCCTCCTCCCTTCTCCCTCCCTATTTAACTTGGGACTGCCCTGAGTTTTAGGGGGTGTACATCCAAATCCATCCACCATCCACCATTACAATAAACCTTTCTGGAACCAAGGACTTCCTCGTGTCATTGGGGCCTGCCGTCACCAACACCTCTGGCTGCTGGAACCTTAGACCTCCTCCTGCATGTGGGACCTGCAGCTCGTGGAAAGCCTCTGGGAATCCTCCACAGCTGCGGCTTTATTTTTTTCCCACACTTGTCCATGAGATAGGTCTTAAGTTGGGCCAGTCATTGGTTGGCCATTCCCTCAGGCTCTGGTCCATCTGTGTACTTGCATTTTTTTTTTTTTTTTTTTTTTTTTTTTTTTTAGACAGGACAAATATTGGGTAAAAAGTTTTTTTTTTGGGTGGGTTGCTGTCTTTATCTCTCCATTGGGGGTCCTGCCTGGGTACAGGACATGGCCACTTCAGGTTCCATATCACCACTGCTAGGGATCTCAGCTAAAATCATCATTGGGATGCCTGGGAGCCTCCCCCATTCCAGTCTCTGGCATGTCCTAGAGATCCTCCCAAGCAATGGAGGAGTATTCCGTTTGTTCTACATCCTTGCCAGCATGAGATGTCACTTGAGTTTTTGATCTGAACCATTCTAATATGTATAAGATGGAATCTCAGGGTCATTTTTATTTGCATTTTTCACCATGACTAAGGAAACACTTCTTTAAGTGCTTCTCAGTCATTCGATATTCCTGTGTCTAGAATTCTGTATAGCTCTACACTATTTTTTTAATTGGATTATTTAGTTTGTTGGTATCTAACTTCTTGAGTTCTTTATATATTTTAGTTATTATATTTTGGATATCATATATTTGGATATATATTTTCATTATCTATCTGATATAGTGTTGGTGAAGATCTTTACCCAATTTGTAGGCTGCCATTTTGTCCTATTGACAGTGTTTTTTTCCTTAAAAAAGCTTTTTTGTTTCATGAGGTCCATTTACTAATTGTTGATCTTAGTGTCTGAGTCATTGGTGTTCTGTTTAGGAAATTGTCTTCTGTGCCAATGAGTTCAAGCAATAATATCATGCCATACACAAATCTGTACATAGAAAGAAATAAGATATGAGTAAAAATGATTACATGTAAATGAAGATAGTTTGGATAACCATGGGGAAAAGAACTGACTTTGTGAAAAGAATAAAAATATTGAGAAACTTACCCAAACTAATTTTAAAAAGGTATTAAAATTATGCTTCAAAAGGAAGACATTATAACAGATACTAATAAAATAATAATATTAACAAACCCCAGGAAATTATTAGAGCATATATTTAAAAAGCTATATTTCAATAGACTGGACAACGTAAAAAGATTGGTTGAATTTCTAGACATATATCTGAGTAAAGCTAAATGAAGATTAAAAAATGAATAGTCTATAAAATGCAATGTTTCTTTACTGGGAGTCCTTCCTGGCTACAGGAAGTGGCCACTTCAGGATCCGTATCACCCACTGCCATGAGTATTAGCTGGAGTCACCTTCTAAGACAGTCTGGGGTCTTCCTTCAACCCATGTCTTTGGAATATCCTAGAGATGCCCTCCCAATTTCTTTTCTCTCTCCCCTGTTCTCTCTATACCTGATCTCCCCTTCCACTCCCTCTCTCACTCAGTTCTCTCCCTCTATCCACCTCTAATATCTATTTTATTTTCCCTTCTGAGAAAGGCTCGATCATTCTGTTGTGTTCCCTCCTTGTTATTTGGCTTCTTTGGGTCTGTGGATTATAGTGTGGCTATCCTGCACTTTATGACTAATAACTCTTTGACACAAAATGTGTTCTGCCTACAAAATGTACAGGAACAAAGATAGAGCAGAGACAGAGGGAATGGCCCAACTGATGACTGGCCCAAATTGAGATCCGTCCTATGGGCAAGCACTACTCCCTGACTCTATTAATGATACTCTGTTGTCGGGAGCCATCCCCAGCTTGGTGGGAGGAGAAGGTTCTTCTTGAGGCAGCTTCTTGAGAGGGATGGGAAGAGCGTCAGCAGTGAGTAAGACCTAGGGTTAGGCTACTGTAGCTGGCCTGCCCTCTGGTATCCTCTGAGGCCAGAAACTGCAGTTTCTGGCCACTAACACCTCAGCCAACGGACAGCAGAGAATTAGGCAAATATCCTTAGTACTCTCTCTGCAGGCACTGCCAGGCTGTAACTTAGGTCTGTTGGTTTGAGGTTGCAGGAAGAAAAGACACTTAAAGAAGTTATTGTAGTTTATTGCTAAGTGTAAAAAGTTTCCTATCTAAGGGGGAAAATGGGAAGGTCCTAAGTGGGAAAAGGAAAAAAATTCTAACAAAGGAAAAATTCTAAGTTGAGAGATTCTAAGCAGGGAAGAAGGGAGAAGACAGAGAGAGAGAGAGAGAGAGAGAGAGAGAGAGAGAGAGAGAGAGAGAGAGAGAGAGCGAGCGAGCTAGAAAGAGGGGGAGAGAGAAAAGTGAGAAGTGAGTGAGAGAGAGAAAAGTGAGTCGCTAACGAACGTCCCTTTGTCTTATACATCATTCAGAGTACCTGATCACATGTTACAAAGTTCATCACAAGTTCACACCAAAATTCAAATCATAAATTGAAATAGAAGTTTACAACAGAGAATGTTTACATGCATATCCATTAGAAGTAATTATCTGACTAAACATCCATCACCTGTCTAGCTTCACAGGTTCACTGAAGGTTTAAAACTATAACTAAGAAATTAGTGAAGTTTTGTATAGATAAATCCAAGCAATATTTTCTCTTCTGTCCTAGCACCTATAATAAATCATGAGTTCCCTTTTAGTGACCCTTGGTTAATTGTTTTACAGCCACCTTGGAATGTGCTCTGAGCAGGAGAGAGTCTGGTTACTATCTAAGGGCTGTTAACTGATGACACTTGGAAGACTGGCAGAGTTCTTATAGCAGTTTTGAATATCAGAAAGGGACTTAATAGCATTCCCACTATAAAAGAGCTTAATAATCATTGATATAATTTTAGGAATTCTTATAGGATCATCATTAAGACTTAAGAAGTCGTCTATTTGTCTATATAGCAACACTATAAGACAGTACATCTTCGTGGGCTGCAGAGATCTGCTCCAAAGGGGAGTGCTATTGCTTAGTGATTGTTATATATGTTTAATAATAATAATAATAGGAAAAGCATATTAATAGCAGTATCTTTCCTAAAATATGTCCAGCATAGCCTTGCTGATGTGGCACACTTGTCGCAGATAATAATCCGAGGCAAGCATTTCAGGATGATCAACTGCTAATTATTAGCTTGTCCTATTATGGCTCCTGACACTCTGTTATGCTTCCAGACAGGAGCCTAGCATAATTGTCCTCTGATAGGCTCCTCTCAGCAGCCGATGAAAAGAGAAGCAGAGACTCACAACCAAATATTAGGTGGAGCTTCAGGAGTCTTATAGAAGAGGTGGAGGAAGGATTAAGGGACTTGAAAAGGACAGGACTCTGCAGGTAGGCCAACAGAATCAGCTAACTTGGACTCTTGGGGGATTCCCAGAGACTGATCCAGCAGTCAAAGAAGCATGCACAGGCTGGACGTAGCTCTACTCCCCCATATGTAGCAGATGTGTAGCTTGATCTTCATGCAAATCACCCAACAAGTGGAGCAGGGGTTGTCCCTGAATCTATTGCCTGCCTATGGGTCTTATTACCCTAACTGGGCCACCTTGTCTGGCCTCAGTGGGAGAAGGTGTGCCTAGTCCTGAAGTGACTTGATATACTGGGGGTGGGAGGTGGGAGGTAGGGTGTGAGGGGAATGTGAGTAGATAGGTGGGTAGGGAGAGGGGCATGATACTCATGGGGGGCTATCCCTTCTCAGAAAAGAGGAGAAGGGGGAGTAGGGGAGGATTTGTGTGAGAGGGTACTAGGGAAAGAGATGGGGCTGATATTGGGATGTAAAGTGAATAAACAAGTAAATTTTAAAAATGCAATGTCTCAAACAATAATAAAAATTTTCTTGACTAAAGATAGTCTAGACATAAGAGAATTCACTGTTGAATTTTACCAGAACTTTAAAGATATAACACTAATGCTTCTCAAACTAGTCTATAAGATACTACAGAAAGAACAGCTGTGCCTTCTTGTTTTTCAGTTAAACTGCATGGAATACCATTTAACTTACCCATTTACCTTAAGGTGGTATCTATCATTGATGAGATTTTTTTTTTCTGGAGGCATCAGAAAAATGAATCTTATTTTCTAATAAAATCTGTTAGTCTGTATTTTTCATTATGGAGTTAAACTTAATATTAGAACTATTATGGAAAAAACATATTAATTATTTTCATAGTCTGAGTTCCTTTTTTGAATAAAAAGAAAGAAATCTGACAAATAGCAATTATCTTCCTCTGCATTTTGACTGGATGCAATGTTACTAGTGACTTCCTAGCACTTGGTATCATCCCTTCCTCCAAAGAGTAGAGTTTTAACTTTGAAATGTGAGCTAAACTAAACCAATCTTTTCTAGCATTGCTTTTGTCAGGAAATTTTTATCACAGCAATAAAAAATAATACAACATCCGTTAGAGAAATGTAAACTGCAAGAGATTCCATTTGACCCTATTCAGACAAGAAAAAATGGGAGATGGCAATGTCTTGTGTTAGACAGTGTCTATGCTATTTTAAGAGATGGGGGTGACAGAAGACTTTGATGTCAATTTATGACCTCTCTATATGGATGAGCTTTGATTAACTGCTCATACTAAGACTCCCTGAGACCAGTTTGTTCTCCATTTTGCTTGTTTATTTTCCTGGTTTATATGTGATAACATTTATAGTTTTGAAATTGTTCTTTATTTTTTAAACACAAATTTTGATTTTTCCCAAAGCTAGAAGAGTTCTTAAAATTACTTAAAATATATAACCAATGAGAAATCATTAAATTGATTTGTGAAAACATGGTAGCTGGATAAACAACTTTCAGGCAACTAGACTTAGAAGTAAACTCCAAGGAATTACCATCACTGACCTAAAAATGTGATAAAAACTGCATGGTATTGGTACAGAGACAGGTAGGAAGATCAATGGAATAGAACTGAAGACCCAGAAATGAACCCACACACCTATGGCCACTTGATCTTTGACAAGGGAGCTAAAACCCTCCAGTGGAAAAAGGACAGTATTTCCAACAAATGGTGCTGGTTCAACTGGAGGTCAGCATGTAGAAAAATGCAAATTGATCCACTTTTATCTCCTTGTACAAAGCTCATGTCTGAGTGGACCAAGGACCTCCAAATAAAACCAGATACACTGAAACTAATAGAAGAAAAAGTGGCAAGAGTGTCTAATATTTGGGCACAGGGGAAAAGTTCCTGAACAGAACACCAATGATTTATGCTCTAAGATCAAGAATTGACAAATGAGACCTCATAAAATTGCAAAGCTTCTGTAAGGCAAAGGACGTTGTAAATAGGACAAAACCACAACCAACAGATTGGGAAAAGATCTTTACCAATCTCACATCTGATAGAAGGTTAATATTCAATATATATGAAGAACTCAAGAAACTAGACTTCAGACAACCAAATAACCCTATTAAAAATTGGTTACAGAGCTAAGAAATGTTCAATATCTCTAGTCATCAGGGAAATGCAAATCAAACCAAACCTGAGATTGCACCTCACACCAATCAGAATGGCTAAGATCAAAAACTCAGGTGATAGCAGATGCTGGCAAGGATGTGGAGAAAGAGGAACCCTCCTCCTTTGTTGGTGGGATTGCAAGCTGGCACAGCCTCTCTGGAAATCAGTCTGGCGGTTCCTCAGAAAATTGGACATAATATTATCTGAGGACCCAGCTATACCACTCCTGGGCAGATACCAAAAAGATGCTCCAACATATAACAAGGACACATGCTCTACTATGTTCATAGCAGCCTTATTTATAATAGCCAGAAGCTGAACAAAACCCAGATGTCCTTCAACAAAGGAATGGATACAGAAAATATGGTACATTTACACAATGGAGTATTACTCAGCTGTTAAAAACAATGAATTCATGAAATTCTGAGGCAAATGGATGGAACTAGAAAATATCATCCTGAGTGAGGTAACCCAATCACAAAAGAACACACATGGTATGCACTCACTGATAATTGGATATTAGCTCCAAACCTCGAGGTACCCAAGACAAAACTCACAGACCACATGAAGCTCATGAACAATGAAGACCAAAGTGTGGGTGTTTTGTCCCTTCTTAGAAGGGGTAACAAAATACTCATGGGAGCAAATATGGAGACAAAGTGTGGGATGGAAACAGAAGAAGGGGCAGTCCAGAGATTGTTCCACCTGGGTATCCATCCCTTGTGCAGTCATCAAATTTAGACGCTGATGTAGATTCCAGGAAGTGCATGCTGACAGGAGCCTGATATAACTGTCTCCTTAGAGGTCTGCCAGAGTCTGACATATTCAGAGGTGGATGCTGACAGCTAACCATTGAACTGATCAAGGGGTTCCCAATGGAGGGGTTAGAGTGAAGATTTAAGGGGCTGAAAGGATTTGTGGCCCCATGGGGAGAGCAACAATACCAACCAACCAGAGCTCCCAGTGTCTAAACCACCAGTCTGAGAGCACACAGGGAGGGACCAGCCTTAGTCTGTGGTGATCTGATTGTATGCAAGAGATTATTTTAATCTTTTTGTATCTGTTGAGGCCTGTTTTGTGACCAATTATATGATCTGTTTTGGAGAAGGTACCATGAGGTGCTGAGAAAAAGGTATATTCTTTTGTTTTAGGATGAAATGTTCTATAGATATCTGTTAAATCCATTTGGTTCATAACTTCTATTAATTTCATTGTGTCTTTGTTTAGTTTCTGTTTCCATGATCTGTCTATTGCTGAGAGTGGGGTGTTGAAATCCCCCACTATTATTGTGTGAGGTGCAATGTGTGCTTTGAGCTTTAGTAAAGTTTCTTTTATGTATGTGGGTGCCTTTGTATTTGGAGCATAGATGTTCAGAATTGAGAGTTCATCTTGGTAGATTTTTTCTTTTATAAGTATGAAGTGTCCTTCCTTATCTTTTTTGATTTCTTTTGGTTGAAAGTTGATTTTATTTGATATTAGAATGGCTACTCCAGCTTGTTTCTTGGGACCATTTGCTTGGAGAATTGTTTTCCATTCTTTTTCTCTGAGGTAGTGTCTGTCTTTGTCACTGAGGTGCGTTTCCTGTATGCAGCAAAATTCTGGGTCCTGTTTATGTATCCAGTCTGATAGTCTATATCTTTTTATTGGGGAATTGAGTCCATTGATGGTAAGAGATATTAAGGAAAAAATGACTGTTGCTTCTTGTTATTTTTGTTATTAGAGGTAGATATGTTTGTGTAGCTATCTTCTTTTGGGGTTGTTAGAAGATTACTTTCTTGCTTTTTCTAGGGTGTAGTTTCCCTCCTTGTTTGGAGTTTTCCATCAATTATCCTTTGAAGTGCTGGATTTGTGGGAAGATAATGTGTAAATTTGGTTTTGTCATGGGATATCTTTGTTCCTCTATCTATGGTAATTGAGAGTTTTGCTGGGTATAGTAGTCTGGGCTGGCATTTGTGTTCTCTTAGGGTCTGTATGATATCTGTCCAGGCTCTTCTGGCTTTTATAGTTTCTGATGAGAAGTCTGGTGTAATTCTTATAGGTCTGCCTTTATATGTTACTTGACCTTTTGTTCTTACTGCTTTTAGTATTTTTTCTTTGTTTTGTGCATTTGATGTTTTGATTATTATGTAATGGGGGGAATTTCTTTTCTGGTATAGTCTGTTCAGGATTCTGTAGGCTTCTTGTATGTTCATGGACATCTATTTCTTTAGGTTAGGAAAAATTTTTTCTATAATTTTGTTGAAGATGTTTACTGGCCCTTTAAGTTGGGAGTCTTCACTCTCAACTATACCCATTATCCTTAGGTTTGGTCTTCTCATTGTGTCCTGGATTTCCTGGATGTTTTGGGTTAGGAGCTTTTTGCAGTTTGCATTTTCTTTGACAGTTGTGTCAATGTTTTCAATGGTATCTTCTGCACATGAAATACTCTCTTCTATCTTTTGTATTCTTTTGGTGATGCTCGTGTCCACAACACCTGATTTCTTTCCTTGGTTTTCTATCTCCCTTTGAGATTTCTTTATTGTTTCTACTTCCATTTTTATGTCCTGGATGGTTTTATTCAATTCCTTCATCTGTTTGGTTGTGTTTTCTTGCAATTCTTTAAGGGATTTTTGTGTTTCCTCTGTAAAGGCTTTTACCTGTTTACCTGTGTTCTCTTGTATTTCTTTAAGGGAGTTATTTATGTCCTTCTTAAAGTCCTCTATCATCATCATGAGAAGTGATTTTAATTCTGAATCCTGTTTTTCCAGTGTTATGGGGTGTCCAGGGCTTGCTATGGTGGGAGAACTGGCATCTGATGATGCCAAGTAACTTTGGTTTCTGTTGCTTATGTTCTTGCACTTGCCTTTCATCATCTGGTTAACTCTAGTGCTGTCTGCACTCATTTTCTATGACTGGAGCCTATCTTTCCAGTTATCTTGCCTGTGTCAGAACTCCTCAGAGTCCAGATATCTCTGTGATCCTGTGGTCCTGAGCTCCTGGGTGTAAGAACTGCTGGGACTCAGGCCGCCTCTGGGATCCTGAAATCCTGCTGTTCTAAGTCCAGTGGTTCCTTCTCTGCTCTGAGTGCAGTGGTTCCTCTAGGATGGCTCAGGATACGGTGTCTTCACAGGAGTAGACCAGCTAGGTGTCTGTCCCAGCCAAAAGCACCAAGCGAGGGGAGGGGAGTCATATTCTGAAGGGGTGGGTTTTGGGTGGCTGATTGGTCCTGAGTGCCCCAGGCTCCCAGTTGTAGCTCTTGAGTGTACTAATAGTGGGAGAGGATTCTTTACTGCTGCTCTGAGTGCAGTGGTTCCTTTAGGATGGCTCGGTATATGGTGTCTTCACGCGAACAGACCAGCTAGGTATCTGTCCCAGCCAAAAAAAACTATTCTCTACTTTTATATACCTCACCACCAATTTCTATTTAGAAGATATAACTGATAGCAGGAAACTTTTTTTTTTTTGTGAATGGAATTCCAAAATAGGACCAAAATTAATTTTGTGTTTCAGACCAAGATTTTATTTAAAATGTGTTTCCTTTAATATTTACTTTCTTTTATTTATAAAACCTTATGTTATAAGGGTAAATTGAATGTGTTTCCATTTTGATATAGAACTTAACATGAGAAGATTCTACTTGTCAGCCTAAAAGGATTCAGAGAAGGAAAGATAAAATCCTATATTTTACATCTGATACAAGTTT
The DNA here is from genome assembly GCF_004785775.1 of Grammomys surdaster. Taxonomy (NCBI): domain Eukaryota; kingdom Metazoa; phylum Chordata; class Mammalia; order Rodentia; family Muridae; genus Grammomys; species Grammomys surdaster. Next base: position 15,392 of record NW_021625808.1, read on the forward strand.
TGTCTTGTTAAATCTGACCCTCTGTACTTTTCTTGGACTTTGTTTTGTAACATGGTTGTCTTGATAATTGACCTAATTTCTCATCTCTCTGGAGAGCTGTCTCCCAGAAGGTGAGATAAATTTTACTATTGTAACTACTTGAAAATATCACCCTGTTATTCCAAGTCCAAAGCCCTTTTGAATAACTATGCCTTATGCTTTGGCAGACTTATTAGAGATGCTAGATGGTCAGAGTCCTTACTTATCTATGCATGACAGCTAATCTACTTTCCTTATAAGTGGGCAAGAATCTTAGGATGCAGGAGGAGGCTACATTACCATCTTCAGGCTCATTTGTGTGGCTTCATAACAATACCCTGAATTAGCTCAATTTTGACAGAACATCACTCAGAAATTCACCTTTATTGTCTTCTGAAAAGACCTCAGAGAATTTTCAAGAATTTAACAGTTAAAGGGTAGCTTTGTTCACAAAGTCATAAAGGATATCAATTTCACTTTTTCTCTGAGAAGTTTCTGTTCTAAAAGTGGGATAATGAGTATGCATTTGTAGGATGGGATTCATCTTAATCTCAAAGTAAACTTTTTTATAGACAATTTTATGTTTGACATTTATGGATCTAAAGCAAACAACAACAGAAAGAGGAGCATCATAATTCTGTTTCATTTAGCAGAATCTGACAAACTACTATACTACACAAGGTAAAAGTAACTTTTACTACATTTGTGATTTGATAAATCATAAATGTCACAACCAGACTCTTGTTTGGTAGGCGATCTGGGAAGGATTCTTTTCCCAAGATAGAATGTCTTCAGTCATAAAACAATCGAATTTGTAACATAAGTTTATTCAGTATTGTTTTCATTCTGCATCTTTATATCATTCAGCTATTACCTATTAGCAACAATAAATATGTATTGTAGTGGTTATTTTGTATTACTAGATTCAGAAAGCTGTGGTGATAGTAAATATACAGAGAACATTTGGGCTTGTTCTTGCCAAGTGGGGAGTAAAGTAAATTCAACTTTAATATTAAGACATAATATGAAATGAAATATAGAAATAAATCTTGAAAATTAGAACCATATTCATTCTTGCCTGTAGACAATATTAAAGAAAAATGAAACAATACATTATATTTTAAAATTAGTTTATGACTACTTTAGGCTCTTTCTTTACTTAGATATCTTACTTCTCTTTGGCTTGAAAAATATCACCTAACTTGTAATTATCTGTATTCTGAACTACTAACTAAATTAATGGATATTTTATTTTCAGCATTTAAAGCAGCCATGGATAATAACATACTATGATACTGTTGTAATATTTGTATTTTATTCTCAAAGTAAACAAATTTAGTAAAGTGGTTTTCATTTTCTATAAACTTTTAATATTTTCAGTGATTCCATTATTTACATTAGAATGGTTTATCCCAAAGTGTCATGTACATATATATTATGAATTTTCAGCCTGATAAGCATCAATTGCTTTGTTATTTCTTAAGAGTACTGAAAAGTCTGATGGAAGAAATAACAGTTAACATTTATGGAATGCTTTCTTCTAATGAGTTTCCCCAATGTGATCTATTTATATATGCCTTTTTATGTCCACAAAAGAATTTATCTTCTCTTTACACACAAAGACTCTGTGGCTCAAGGAACTTGCCCAAGATTTCAGCTAAAAGAAGGGAGAAACTTAACTAGAACCTGTGTATTTCACATTAAGTCCATGCTGTCCACTGTGCTATTACACTGCCTCCAGCTTTTCTCTGAGTCCACATATACCATAATCATTCTTCATATGTATAGATGACTCAAGTTTACTGTTTAGTTCCCTTTTCCCATATGCTATATATTATATGCACACTAAAAGAATAAGAGTTATAGAAGGTCAGAAGGAGGTTACTGTTATGTGAGGAAAAAAGGAAGATAATATTAGGAAATATGTTTTGATCCAAGGAAGAGAATTAGGGAATTCATATTAAAGATAAGTAAGCTTACCTTAATACTCCAGAACATGGAAAAGTGAGCCAGGTAATGACCAGGAAGTACTTATCAAAGTACAAGTACAGTACTAAGTCTCAAGAATGACCAATAACATGGATTCTACAGCTGCATTTCTTCATATCAAATTATGATTCTGACCTCAGCAGATGAAATTTCAAGACTTAATATGTTTTGTATCTCATTTGTAAACATGAAATATCTTATCTTCTCATTTTATTATTTTATAGATTAAATAAGTATGACTGAAGCATTTAGGAAAATGTCTGCATAATAAAATATTATATTAACACTTGTAATAATTGTTATTACCCATACTCAAATATGCAAAGTTCAAACTGGAAAGAAAAAGGAGTAGATTGCTTTGCTTTATAAATAGAACATAAGAAAGTCTATGTGAGCTCTCTAGAAAAGTGCTATTGTTGGTTGTGAAATCATATGTAGAGAAATAAAAAAGACAACTTAGCCTTATTTTTATGTCCAAAGTACTATGTAAACATGCTGTAGGCCCCCCTTTTTTTTATCTTGGAATTACAAAATCCAGGAAAAAAAGATAGTATTTGCTGAGCCTTGGAGACACAGATCAGAAATCAGCACCAATCGAGAGGCAGAGGTAAGATAAGTTCAAGGCATTCTAGGCTCTACAGTAGGTTCAAGAGAAGTCTTGGCAATTTAGCAAGATATCAGTATAAAGTGCACATGAAATGAGAAGGCTTTGGGCTTAGTGACAGAGTGCATTCGGGGCATTCATGAGATGCTAAGTTCAATTTCCAGTGCTATCAATCAATGTACTAGTGTTTCATCTGGTAAACAAATCCTATGATGTGTGTTAACCGTTTCTATAATTGGTTATATATTTGTAACTACTATTTATCTTTAGGATCCAAAATAGATAATGGATAGTGCAAGCTATTTTTTTTAAAAAAATCAATCATTGTTTAAAAATATCTATTTTCTAAAATATCTATTTTCTAAGCTTAAACTCCAAGCTTTCCGAAATTTTAATAGTAAATCCTACAGTATCATTAAAACAACACTTAAAACACTTAAGCTACTCCCTGAATGTCATTTTTAAACATATGGGACACACACACACACACACACACACACACACACACACACACACACA
>NW_021625809.1:0-1436 GCF_004785775.1 Grammomys surdaster
ACACACACACACACACACACACACACACACACACACACACACACATCTGTGTGGAGTACAGAACAATCATTTATTGGGTGAGGGTGCATCAATCTTGGCTACTGCCTTCCTCATGGCTGCCAGCACGTTGTTCAGCTCCTCCCGCTTTTTCTTAGTGTGGATGTGCATGCTCACCCTCTTCTCGATGAACTTGAGTGTGCACTTGTCCTTGGACACTTTGAGCAACTCCATGGCACACTGCTCATAAGGTGCGAAGCCACCCCACCATGGACACCCCACCCCCCGCCGCCCCGATCATGCAGGGTGGGCTGTGCCTCGTTCTTCGTCACAAGGAACTTGGTATATTTAGCAAGGCACCGGCAGGGTCGGCTGTGCCTCGCTCTTCATCACCTTGTGACCCTGTTGAGGCCCACGGCCATTGGGGTAGTAGGGCCATGGCTGCTGCTCTCCGATGGTGGCCAGGACAGGAAGCATTTCCCCGTATTTTATCATCAATATCATGAAGTCATGTTGAAGTCAGTGTGTAGATAGAAAAAAATCTATAGAAAGGTGATAATAAAAACACAAATGGCATCAAACATATAGAGGAAAGGTCTAATTTTGCCACTTTGGGAATTAGAAGTAAAAGTAGTATTTGAATGCTGTATGACTTGTTTGAATTCTTCTTGTCACAGTATGAGGCTAAAATTAAAAAAAGACAATAGAAGAGCATTGCAAACCCCTGCCCTGTAGCAGCTATTTATAAGGTCAAATAAAGAGTTTATTTTGCCTTGTGCCTCTCATCAGGTCTCTTCTATGGGCGACAGGGAAACAAGCAATCACTCAGATATGAATGACTTCATCCTTGTAGGCTTCAGGGTCAGCCCTGAGCTCCATATCCTCCTCTTCCTGTTCTTTCTGCTTGTCTATGCCATGATCCTTCTAGGAAACCTTGGGATGATGGCCATCATTATGATTGATCCCAGGCTGAACACACCAATGTATTTCTTCCTAGGCAACCTCTCCTTTATTGACCTCTTCTATTCATCTGTTATTGCACCGAAGGCTATGAGCAACTTTTGGACTGAGAGCAAGTCCATCTCGTTTGCAGGCTGTGTGGCCCAGATCTTTCTTTTTGCACTCTTCATTGTGACTGAAGGATTTCTCTTGGCAGCCATGGCTTATGACCGTTTCATTGCCATCTGCAACCCACTCCTGTATTCTGTTCACATGTCCACACGTCTCTGTACTCAGTTGGTGGCAGGCTCTTATTTTTGTGGCTGCATCAGCTCTGTTCTCCAGACCAGCATGACATTTACTTTATCCTTTTGTGCTTCTCGAGCCATTGACCACTTTTACTGTGATAGTCGCCCACTTCAGAGACTCTCCTGTTCTGATCTTTTCATACACAAAATAGTATCTTTTTCCTTATCCAGCATCATTATCTTACCGACTGT
>NW_021625810.1:0-2302 GCF_004785775.1 Grammomys surdaster
GACAGACAGGTAGACAGAGGACAGCAGAGAGGCAGAGTCATGAGGCACTGGCAGATAGAGGCACACAGAGGCACACAGAGGGATATAGATAGACAGACATAGGCACACAGAGGCAGACAGAGAGGCACACAGAGGCAGACAGAGAGGCAGACAGGCAGACAGAGGGAGACAGATAGGCAGACAGGCACACAGAGGCTGACAGAGGCAGACCGAGAGGCAGACAGTCACACACAGGGTGACAGGGAGGCAGACAGAGGCAGATAGAGGCACACAGTGGCAGACAGAGGCACACAAGGCAGACAGAGAGGCAGACAGAGGCAAGCAGGGGCAGAGGGAGAGGGAGATGAAGACATAGGCACACAGAGGCAGATGGAGAGCGAGACAGAGGCACACAGAGGCAGACAGAGGCAGACAGAGAGGCAGACAGATGCAGAAACTTGCACAAAATGTCACACAGTGGCACACATAGGCAGGCAGAGAGGCACACAGCGGCACTCAGAGACAGACAGAGGCACACAGGGGCAGACTGAGAGGCAGGTAGAGGCTCACAGATGCACACAGAGGCAGACAGAGGCAAACAGAGTCTGGCAGAGAGGCACACAGAGGCACTCAGAGGCAGACAGAGGCACACAGGGGCAGACTGAGAGGCAGGTAGAGGCTCACAGATGCACACAGTGGTAGACAGAGGCAAACAGAGTCTGGCAGACAGGCACACAGAGGCAGAGAGGCACACAGAGGCACTCAGAGGCCGACAGAGAGGCAGACAGGCAGACAGAAGCAGGAGATATAGGTAGACAGAGGTACACAGAGGCAGTAAGAGAGCCACAGAAAGGCACACAGAAGCAGACAGAGATGCATACAGAGGCCGACAGAGAGACTGACAGAGGCACATAGAGGCACACAGAGGCATATAGAGAGGCACTCAGAGGCACACAGTGGCAGACAGAGAAGCACACAGAGGCAGACAGACGCAGACAGAGAGGCCAAGAGAGCCAGACAGAGGCACAGACAGGCAGACAAGGTACACAGATGCACACAATGGCACACAGAGGCACTCAGAGGCAGACAGAGAGGCAGACAGGCAGACAGAAGCAGGAGATATAGGTAGACAGAGTCACACAGAGACAGTAAGAGAGCCACAGAAAGGCACACAGAAGCAGACAGAGATGCACACAGAGGCATATAGAGAGGCACACAGAGGCACAAATAGGCAGACAGAGAAGCACACAGAGGCAGACAGAGGGAGACACAGAGGCACACAGAGGCACACAGAGGCAGACGGAGATGCAGTAGAGGAACACAGAGACACATAGAGGCACACAGAGGTAGACAGAGGCACACAGAGGGAGAAAGAGAGGCACATAGAGGCACACAGAGGCCGACAGAGAGGCACACAGAGGCAGACAGAGAGGCGAACAGGCAGACGGAGGCAGACAGAGAGGCAGACAGGCACACAGAGGATGACAGAGGCAAACAGTCACACACAGGCTGACAGGGACGCAGACAGAGGCAGACAGAGGCAGACAGAGGGACACAGTGGCAGTCAGAGGCACACAAAGGCAGACAGAGAGGCACACAGAGGCAAGCAGAGGCAGAGGGAGAGGCAGACATAGGAACACAGAGGCAGAGGGAGAGAGAGACAGAGGCACACAGAGGCAGACAGAGGCAGACAGAGAGGCAGACAGATGCAGACACACGCACACAGAGTCACACAATGGGACACAGAGGCAGACAGAGAGGCACACAGAGGCACAGAGAGGATGACAGAGGCAGACAGACAGATTGAGAGGCAGAAAGAGGTCGACAGAAGCACACCGAGGCAGACAGAAAGGCACACAGAGGCACACAGTGTCAGGAGACACAGGCAGACAGAAACACACCTTGACGGACAGAGAGTCAGACAGAGGCACACAGAGGCACACAGAGGCAGACAGAGAGGCACAGAAAGGCAGAGAGAGAAGCACACTGAGGCAGACAAAGGCAGACAGAGAGGCACACAGAGGCAGACAGAGAGGCACATAGAGGCACACAGAGACAGAGAGTCATACCAAGGCAAACAGAGGCAGACAGAGAGGCACAAAAAGGTACACAGATGCAGACATCGGCAGACAGAGAGGCAGACAGGCAGACAGAGGCAGAGAGAGAGGCAGACAGAGAAGGAACAGCGGCAGACAGAGAGGCACACAGAGGCACACAGTGGCACACAGAGGATGACAGAGGCAGACAGAGAGACAGATTGAGAGGCAGAAAGTGGTAGACAGAGGCACACAGAGGCAGACAGAAAGGCACACAGAGGCACATG
>NW_021625811.1:0-2818 GCF_004785775.1 Grammomys surdaster
CAGAGGCAGTAAGAGAGCCACAGAAAGGCACACAGAAGCAGACAGAGTTGCATACAGAGGCCGACAGAGAGGCCGACAGAGAGGCCGACAGAGGCACATAGAGGCACACAGAGGCATATAGAGAGGCACTCAGAGGCAGACAGAGGCAGACAGAGAAGCACACAGAGGCAGACAGACGCAGACAGAGAGGCCAAGAGAGCCAGACAGAGGCACAGAGAGGCAGACAAGGTACACAAATGCACACAATGGCACACAGAGGCACACAGAGGCAGACAGAGGCACACAGAGACAGAGAGGCACACAGAGGGACTCAGAGGCAGACAGAGAGGCAGACAGGCAGACAGAAGCAGGAGATATAGGTAGAAAGAGGCACACAGAGACAGTAAGAGAGCCAAAGAAAGGCACACAGAAGCAGACAGAGATGCACACAGAGGCAGACAGAGAGGCCAACAGAGGCACACAGAGGCACTCAGAGGCACAGAGGCATATATAGAGGCAATCATACGCACAAAGAGGCAGACAGGGAAGCACACAGAGGCAGACAGAGAGGCCCATAGAGTCACACAGAGACAGAGAGTCATACCAAGGCACACAGAGGCAGACAGAGAGGCACACAAAGGTACACAGATGAAGACAGCAGCAGACAGAGAGGCAGACAGGCAGACAGAGAGGCAGACAGAGGAAAACAGAGAGACAACATTGGCAGACAGAGAGGCACACAGAGGCACACAGAGGATGACAGAGGCAGACAGAGAGACAGATTGAGAGGCAGAAAGAGGTAGGCTGAGGCACAGAGAGGCAGACAGAAAGGCACACAGAGGCACAGAATGTCAGGAAACACAGGCAGACAGAAACACACCGTGACCCACAGACAGGCAGACGGAGGCACACAGAGGCACACAGAGGCAGACAGAGAGGCACACAAAGGCAGACAGAGTGGCACAGAGAGGTAGACAGAGAGGCAGACAGAGGCAGACAGAGGCAAAGTGAGACAGACAGAGGCACACAGAGCCGCACAATGGCACATAGAACTACACAGAGGTAGCCAGAGAGGAAAACAGAGACAAGCAGAGACAGACAGAGAGGCACACAGAGGCACACAGAGGCAGACAGGGAGGCACACACAGGCACAAAGAGGCACACAGAGGCAAACAGAGGCAGGCACAGAAGCAGACAGGCACACAGGGGCAAACAGAGAGGCAGACAGAAACACACACAGGCTGACAGAGAGGCAGACAGAGGGACACAGAGGTAGACAGAGACGCAGTAGAGTCACACAGAGTCACATAGAGGTAGACAGAGGCATACAAAGGCATACAGACAGGTAGACAGAGGACAACCGAGAGGCAGAGTCATGAGGCAGTGGCAGATAGAGGCAGACAGAGGTAGCCAGAGAGGCAGACAGATGCAGACACTTGCACACAGCGTCACACAGTGGCACACAGAGGCAGACAGAGAGGCACACAGCGGAACACAGAGACAGACAAAGAGGCACACAGAGGCACTCAGAGGCAGACAGAAGCACACAGGGGCAGACTGAGAGGCAGGTAGAGGCACACAGATGCACACAGAGGCCGACAGAGGCAGACAGGGTCAGGCGGAGAGGCACACAGAGCAGACATGAGACACACAGAGGCAGACTGAGAGTAAGACAGAGGGAGACATAGACAGACATACAGGCAGACAAAGGCACACAGTGGCCGACTGAGAGGCAGGTAGAGGCACACAGATGCACACAGAGGCAGACAGAAGAAGACAGAGTCAGGCGGAGAGGCACACAGAGGCAACATGAGGCACACAGAGGCTGACTGAGAGGAAGACAGAAGGAGACAGAGACAGACATACAGGCAGACAAAGGCACACAGTGGCAGACAGAGAGGCAGACAGAGGCAGGCAGAGAGGCCAACAGAGCTAGACAGAGGCACAGAGAGGCAGACAAGGTACACAAATGCAGACAATGGCACACAGAGGCACACAGAGGCAGACAGAGAGGCACACAGAGACAGAGAGGCACACAGAGGCACCCAGAGGCAGACAGAGAGGCAGACAGGCAGACAGAAGCAGGAGATTTAGGTAGACAGAGGCACACAGAGGCAGTAAGAGAGCCACAGGAAGGCACACAGAAGCAGACAGAGGTGCACACAGAGACAGACAGAGAGGCGGACAAAGGCACACAGAGGCACACAGCGGCACACAGAGGCATATAGAGAGCAGACAGAGGCACACAGAGGCAGACAGAGAAGTACACTGAGGCAGACAGAGGCAGACAGAGAGGCACACTTAGGCCGACAGAGAGGCACATAGAGGCACACAGAGACAGAGAGTCATACCAAGGCACAGAGAGGCAGACAGAGAGGCACACAAAAGTACACAGATGCAGACATCGGCAGACAGAGAGGCAGACAGGCAGACAGAGGCAGACAAAGAGGCAGACAGAGAGGCAACAGCGGCAGACAGAGAGGCACACAGAGGCACACAGAGGCACACAGAGGATGACAGAGGCAGACAGAGAGACAGAGTGAGAGGCAGAAAGTGGTAGACAGAGGCACACAGAGGCAGACAGAAAGGCACACAGAGGTACACGGTGTCAGGAGACACAGGCAGACAGAAACACACCGTGACCGACAGAGAGGCAGACAGAGTGCACACACAGGCACACAGAGGCATACAGAGGCAGACACAGAAGCAGACAGGCACACAGAGGCAGACAGAGAGGTAGACAACAACACACACAGGCTGACAGAGAGGCAGAGGGGCACAGAGGCAGACACAGAGGCAGTAGAGTCACACAGAGTCACATAGAGGCAGACAGAGGCAC
>NW_021625812.1:0-7153 GCF_004785775.1 Grammomys surdaster
TGGGTTTTCAAGCTGAGGGTTCCAGCTTGGGTTTTCAAGCTGAGGGTGCCAGCTTGAATAGACAGTCTACAGAGACTCCCCAGACACAGATCTGCGGGAGAGAAGGAGGAACCGGAGCGTTCCTGAGAGATTCTAGTGCGAAGGAAATGCCTCTATATCCAGTAGAGGAGTTGCAAAATCTGAAATTATATGAATATGAATCGGGGAGGTCTGGCTCTTCCAGGTGAGAGCCAGAGAGAGATGGAAAAATAGTCCCTTATGAGGCGGAAGGAGACAAAGAAATAGTCCTCCTTGAGGCGGAAGGTTTCCATTCCCGTGGGCGGCTACAGCCGCAGAGTAGAGAACAAAGGGAGGCGGGGATTAAAAAGCGCGCGCTTACAGCTCCCCCGCCCCCCTGGAATTCCCAGGCAGCACTCCCTGCTGCAATTTTGAGCGCACCGCCGCCTTATGCAGACAAGCGCGGTGCAACCACTTTCCTTTCAGAGGAAGATAAAAAGAAAATGTTTCAAGCTTTTCCAGTGTTTGAATCTCCAGAAAGAGGTCGTATTCATGCACCAGTAGAATATACTGCAATTAAGGAACTTGCTGAATCAGTTCAGAAGTATGGGGTTGATGCAAATTTTACAATTATGCAATTAGAGAGACTAGCCACTATGGCAATGACCCCAAGCGATTGGCAGAATACAGTGAAAGCTGCCCTCCCTAACATGGGACAATATATGGAGTGGAAGGCCCTGTGGCAGGACTCCTGTCAGACACAGGCAAAAGCCAATGCTAACACAGAAGACAATCAGAGACAATGGACATTTGATCTGCTAACAGGACAGGGGCAATATGTTAATGATCAGACAAATTACGACTGGGGAGCCTATGCCCAGATCTCTGCTGCTGCTATTAAGGCATGGAAAGCCCTTCCAAAAAGGGGAGAAGTAGGTGGACACCTAACAAAGATATTACAAAACCCTCAGGAGTCATTCTCAGAGTTTGTTGCTAGGATGACAGAAGCTGCAGGCAGGATTTTTGGAGACCCAGAGAAAGTCAAACCACTAATAGAACAGTTAGTATATGAAAATGCTTCACCAGAATGCCAGGCAGTAATTACCCCTAGAAGAAACAAAGGGTTAACGGATTGGATTAAAGTTTGCAGGGGTATTGGAGGCCCGCTGACTAACACTGGTCTAGCTGCAGCTATCTTACAGAGCCAAGGCAGCTCAAATCCTGACAGCCATAAAATATGTCATAACTGTGGCAAATTGGGTCATTTTAAACGAGAGTGCCCTGCTGCCACGCAGAAAAGACGGGGACTTTGCAATAAATGCAAGAGAGGTTATCACCGTGCTAATGAGTGTCGCTCAGTCAGAGATAGTCGTAGAAGGTTTATTCAACATGATCCCCCACTATTAGAAAGAGAAGAATACAATCAAAAAAACGGAGTTCTGGGCCCAAAATCCCAGGGCCCAAAAAGATATGGGATACAAGCCTGCAGCTGGGAGACATCCCTAACTGCAGAGCGACAAAGGGATCTGCAGGGTTAGACCTCCGCGCCAAATACCAATACTTACTAATGCCACATGAGGGCGCGCAGCTTGTTGCAGTTGACTTCAAAGGTCCCCTGCCTGAGAATAGTGTTGGCCTTATTCTAGGCCGCTCTTCTCTAACATTGAAAGGACTTGTGGTTCATCCTGGTGTAGTAGACCAAGATTATACAGGAGAACTTCAGGTTCTCTGTTCTTGTCCACAAGGCATATTTTCTATTTCCCCGAGAGATAGAATTGCTCAATTGGTTATTCTTCCAAGTTTACATAATTATTTCCCATCCACCGGGGTACCCAGAGACACCAATGGACTCGGTTCTTCAGGAACTGATTTTGCTCACCTGGTAGTTGATCTTAAAACTAGACCTACTTTGCAATTAACAATCGAAGAGAAGAACTTTACAGGAATTCTAGATACAGGAGCTGATAAAAGTATTATTTCCTCTAATTGGTGGCCTAAAACATGGCCAGTTACACAATCCTCCCACTCCTTGCAGGGATTGGGGTATGAGGCCAGTCCTGCAATCAGCTCACGTTCCCTAAATTGGCAAACACCAGAGGGTCAGACAGGAAGTTTTACACCCTATGTGCTTCCTCTTCCTGTTAACCTCTGGGGAAGAGACATTTTACAGGACTTAGGACTGACACTAACTAATGAATATTCACAACAAGCCATGGAAATTATGAGAAAGATGGGATATAAAGAAGGAAAAGGCCTTGGCAGACGAGAACAAGGAAGATTAAGCCCAATATCTCAAGAAAGTAATACAGGAAGACATGGTCTGGGTTTTCACTAGTTGCCATTGAGGGTTCATTGCCCATACCCTGGCTTACAGAGGAGGCTGTATGGGTACCTCAGTGGCCATTATCCTCTGAGAAATTAGAGGCCGCTACTAAATTAATTGAAGAGCAAGTTAAAAGTGGTCATTTAGAACCTTCTACTTCTCCTTGGAATACACCTATTTTTGTTATAAAAAAGAAATCAGGAAAATGGAGACTTCTCCATGATTTAAGAGCAATTAATACACAGATGCAATTGTTTGGCTCAGTCCAAAGAGGTTTACCTTTGCTTTCAGCCTTACCCAGACAATGGAGAATAATAATTATAGATATTAAAGACTGCTTTTTCTCCATTCCCCTACACCCACAAGACAGACAAAGATTTGCGTTTACATTACCTGCTATTAATCACCTTGAACCTGATAAGAGATATCAGTGGAAAGTTTTGCCTCAAGGCATGGCCAATAGTCCTACTATGTGTCAGCTATATGTACAGATGGCCCTTGAACCCGTTAAGAAACAATTTCCTACCCTACTTTGGATTCATTTTATGGATGATATTTTAATATGCCACAAGGAGTTGGCCATTTTACAGAGATCATATCCCTTATTAATTGCTGCATTAGAACAACGAGGTCTACACATTGCCACAGAGAAGGTTCAACTTTCAGAAGTTGGTTCCTTTTTAGGGACAGTTATTTATCCTGAGAAAATAGTTCCTCAAAAACTAGAAATTCGCAGAGATCATTTGCACACCTTAAATGATTTTCAAAAATTATTAGGTGATATAAATTGGTTAAGACCATTCTTAAAAATTCCTTCTGCTGAATTAAAACCTTTGTTTGATATCTTAGAAGGAGATTCTCATATTTCCTCACCAAGAGCACTAACACCGGCTGCAAACCATGCCCTGCGATTGGTGGAAGATGCCCTACAAGAAGCTCAGCTAAAACATATTGATGAGACCAAAACCTTTAATTTGTGTGTCTTTAAGACCAGACGTTTACCGACTGCTGTATTATGGCAGGATGGGCCCTTATTATGGATCCATCCCAATGCATCTCCTGCAAAAATTATTGAATGGTACCCAGATGCAGTCGCTCAGCTTGCCCTTCGAGGATTAAAAGCAGCTGTCACTCATTTTGGAAGAGAGCCTAAAGTTTTAATAGTGCCTTATACTGCACACCAGATTCAAATATTAACTGCTACCTCTGATGTTTGGGCAGTGTTAGTTACTTCCTTTAATGGCCAAATAGACAATCACTATCCTAAACATCCTATTTTACAATTTGCCTTAACTCAAGCCATTGTATTTCCACATATCATATCTCAAAAACCACTCCCAGATGGGGTAGTGGTATATACAGATGGGTCAAAAACAGGAATAGGTGCCTATGTAGTTGATAATAAAGTCACTGCCAAACAATACCATGAAAAGTCACCTCAAATTGTAGAATGCTTGGTGGTACTGGAAGTCTTAAAAACCTTTCCAGGCCCCTTAAATATTATATCTGATTCTCTTTATGTGGTAAATGCAGTTAAAGTCTTGGAAGTTGCTGGACTAATTAAAACATCTAGCAAGCTTACAGAAGTTTTTCAAAAGATTCAATCTATCCTGGTTAATAGGAGACATCCTGTGTTTATTACACATATTAGGGCTCACTCAGGTCTACCAGGTCCAATGTCTCATGGAAATGATCTGGCAGATCGAGCCACAAAGTTGATTACTATTGCCTTATCCTCAAAATTAGACTCAGCCAAAGAATTTCATAAAAAATTTCATGTGACAACAGAGACGTTACGTCGTCGGTTTGATATATCTAGAAAAGAAGCTAGAGATATAGTTACTCAATGTCAGAATTGCTGTCAATTTTTACCAGTGCCTCATGTGAGAATTAATCCACGAGGAATTCGACCATTACAGATTTGGCAAATGGATGTTACTCATATCCCATCCTTTGGGAGACTTCAATATTTACATGTTTCTATCGACACCTGTTCTAGAATCATTTTTGCCTCCCCGTTATCGAGAGAAAAGGCAGCACATGTTATCCAGCATTGCCTTGAGGCCTGGAGTGCCTGGGAAAAGCCTAAAATTCTTAAAACCGATAATGGACCAACATATACTTCTCAGAAGTTTGGACAATTTTGTCGCCAAATGGAGGTGACCCACCTGACAGGTCTACCGTACAATCCTCAAGGACAAGGCATTATAGAACGGGCCCATCGTACTCTTAAATCTTATTTTTTAAAACAAAAAGGGGGAGTCGAGGAGGCTCTACCCCCAGTGCCACGAGTCACCGTTTCTATAGCACTCTTTACCCTCAATTTTTTGAATTTGGATAGTCAGGGCCATTCGGCTGCTGACCGTCATTGTTTAGAGCCTGATAGGCCAAAGGAGATGGTCAAGTGGAAGGACGTCTTGACCGGACAATGGAATGGCCCGGATCCTATATTAATAAGATCCAGGGGAGCTGTCTGTGTCTTTCCACAGGAGGAAGACAATCCATTCTGGCTACCAGAGCGACTGACTCGAAGGCTCGTGACGACTGAAGATGACACCCCGAAGATTTCATCTACAGATGCTTCCAGTCCTAATTTGGATTCTCCAGAATTGGGTTCCTAGTATACGGGGAGAACAACGATGGGCTATATTATCTGCTTTTCCTAAACCTATACCTGTTAGACATGATGCCATGGTATTTCCAAGATTTCTTACAACTAATAAAACCATGGGGCTACCTTATCTTCCCTATGATAAAACACAGGCCCCCCTGGGAGAAAATCGTTCCTTGCCTGAACGGGGTTCTCTCTGTTTTCAGATTACTGAGACAGGAAACTGTATAACTCTCTCGAAGAGAACCTTGGGGTGGTTTTATGAAAAGAGAGACTGGGTTAAACTAACAACAAAAAAGAATGATAATGAAAAGGACAATAGTTATGTCAAAGAGTTCTCACAGTCCTTTTTACAACCAGCCATTTTTATCACCCAAACTTATTGATGGAGAGCGTCCTCGTCAACCTAAGGTCTCTCCTTTTTGTAGTCTAGAAGATGAGGGAGCTGTTCTGCCTTGGTCTGATTGTCAATCCAGAGTAACACGATGGGCAGATACCAATGAAACCTTTTCCTTTTCACCCAATATGTTGGGAGATCCTGGAGCTGGCGCAGTAATGAGAAAGGGTCCTTTTCTACAGAGCGCTAGTATGAATCCTTTTCACAAATGGCTACTCTGTGGAGTTAATGGCAGTTGTACCGACCTCAATTCACTAGCCTTTCTCCAGGGTGGAGCGACAGGAAGAACATCCTTTACAGGAGTTATTAATGGAACTATGGTGAAACAGAGTTCAGATCCGGTCCCTCAGTTGACAAATCCTATTCAGTTAATTACTGGAGTTAACAGGATCATTGTAAATCAAACAGTATTTTCACCTACACCAGTGTGTGTTTTTCCACCTTTCTTGTTTATTCTCTCAAACTCCTCATTTGAAAAATGCACTAATGATTCATGCATGATGTCTCAGTGTTGGGCTGTTGGACAAGCTAAACGTGCCTTGGTTGCCAGAGTGCCACGATGGGTTCCTGTTCCTGTTGAAACACCCTCTACTCTATCATTATTCAGACAAAAAAGAGACTTTGGCATAACTGCAGCCATAGTAACAGCGATATCAGTCACTGCCATTGCAGCTACAGCTGCTGGGATTGCTATGTCAACCAAAGTCCAAACAACAGCAGCCTTAAATCAGCTGTCCGCTACAGTGACAGAGGCAGCCAACCTCCATACTTCTACTAATGCTGAATTGAAAGGCGGATTGATGATTGTTAATCAGCGCCTAGACTTGGTAGAAGAAAGAATAGATATCCTTTTTCAATTGGCACAACTGGGATGTGAGAGAAGTCTAGGAGCAATCTGTATTACTAGTGTTCAATATGAAAACTTTACTCGAGCAGCTAATTTGTCCAGACAATTGTCTCGTTACCTAGCAGGAGAATGGTCAGAAGGATTTGATGAACTTCTCGAAAAGTTGCGAGCAGCGGTGGCAGCCATCAACGCAACGCGTGTGGACGTTTCGCTGACTGAAGGACTCTCCACCTGGATCTCTTCAGCCTTCTCTTTCTTTGAAGAGTGGGTGGGAGTAGGCATGTTTGGTACAACCCTGTGTTGTGGATTAGTGTTCATACTCTGGTTGGTTTGCAAGCTCAGAGCTCAACAGAAACGTGACAAAGTCGTGATTACCCAAGCACTTGCAGCCTTAGAACAAGGTTCATCTCCCGAAATTTGGTTGTCTATGCTAAAGAAATAGCCAACAAATAGATCCTCAGCTACTGCACCCCAAGGGTTCAGCCCATTGCATTGGGTCAGTGAGGAGTTTTAGTCTGACTGGTCCTTGTCTGTGTAGCTCTGGTACCTGAATTTTGAGACAAACAGCCCTTGCACCCCTAGGAGGTGACTCCATTGCACAGGGATGGGTGTTTGCATCTCTCTCGGTTTCTCCTAGCCTTTGCACCCAGAGGACTCGTTTCCATTGCACCTGGTAAGGTGGGAGAGACTGTATCAAACTATTAGTCCTTGATCGCTTATTCCCCCATAATGGAATTTGCTTGATCGGGCTAGAGTTTGAGTTTTGATTGGTACCGTGCCAGACAGACAAAGGACAGCTCTATTTTTTGTCTCCAGGCCAGCTGCCATTGGTCCCAACGACGGGAATAGGTTGATGCCATATGCCAGAGGTACACCATGTGGTGTGAGTTTACCCCATGACGGGCATTACGAGTGGCCACAACCTGGGGCACACATTCAATGAATGCCAGGTGTGGGTGCGCAACCCTCGTAGCCTAA
>NW_021625813.1:0-11001 GCF_004785775.1 Grammomys surdaster
GGATTCAGTATCTCCACAGGAGCAGACCAAGTCTGTATCTGCCCCAGCCCAAAGGACCAGTCAGGGGCGGAAGGGAAGTGGAATTCTAGAGGGGTGGGTTTTGGGTAGCTGGTGTGTCCTGAATATCCCTGGCTCCCAGATGTATCTCTGGGGCTTAGGGAGTGAGATGGAGTTCTTACCGGCTGCTCTGAGAGCAGTGGTTCCTCTAGGATGGCTCAGGATTCAGTATCTCCACAGGAGCAGACCAACTCTGTGTATGCCCCAGCCCAAAGCCCTATGGCCTTTTCAATCTTGGTCTATAGTCTATTATATAAGTGTCTCAGAATTTATTTAATTAAAAAGTTTTTTTTTGTGTGTGTGTGTTCCAGAGTTTGTCTATTCTGCTGCTGTTGGCCTGGGGGTTGTGTTCCTACAGTCAGCATGTCCACGAGCAGACATTGCCACAGCTTCTCTAGGGCAACTTTTTTAACTTTCAGAGACCTCCATTAAAAATTCCATTATTTGACAATTGTTTACGTGTATATAATATATTATGGTCAGACTCAGCATTCCACTCTCTCTAATTCTCTTCCATCCCCTTTCTCCTACCTATATGTTCTTCTCTTACTACCCTATTGCTTAATCCTGCATGACCATGGAAGGGATAACTAACACAGATTGCTGCTCCTAGAGCAGATCCAGCAGGATGTGGGTCTACAAGAATGCTGAGCATACTTCAAGCATGGAGCTTGTTTGTATAACAATGTAAATACTTTACTTAATGTTCCTCCTTTTGGAAATGTTCTCCCTGCCAAGATTAATGACTTCCTGATAATTAGAAACAGCATGTGTTTAAGAGGTGAGAGTATGTCTTGAGTTCCTCAATCAGGTGATAAACATTGTGACCCTCAGGATAGCCCTTAAGGCTGTGGGAAAAAAACTCTGAGAATATGAGTTCAAGAATATATAATTTGTCAACTATCCAAAGCACAAGGATGCAATATAACTTGTATGAGGGGCTTCATGACTTAAGAGAACAAAGGCAGCTGCACTAATGAGCCAGCTTGCCAGAAAGATACAAAGGCAGGTAGATTCCTGAGTTGAAGGCCAGCCTGGGAAAGAGCAAGTTTAGGCCCAGGTATGGTGGGAATGGTGATCTCAGAGGGAAATCTCATCCAGCTAGCTCATTGTCTGTGCTTACAAAGGAAGAGAGATTTCTGAATTCATTTGCTACATTAAAAAAAAAGTGCTTGCTGTCTTTTTCTAAGAATTGAGGGGCTAAGATCATGAAATACTGATTTGTGGGATAATCAAAGGGAAACCTGAGATAATGATTGAATTGATATGTAAATAAAAGACTAGGCTTTGGTCTGCAATGGCTGAGCTATCTAGATATCTGTCTTCAGAGCTATCTTGAGCAGAAGACAGGGCTGTCAACTTGCACTCCATCATTAACTTCAAGTTGTTTCTTCTACTACTCCCAAACACCCCTTCCTCAGAACCTTCTCCCTAGCCGAAGCTAGTTCTTGGCATCACATCCTTTTGTTTTTGCTTTTATTTTATAATCCGTTGAGTTTATCTAAGGCCAACTGCATGGGCATGGATATGAAGCTATCTACTGGAGAATGGGTAAGCTACATGCTCCACCTACAAAATCGACTCTATTTCTCCTTCCCAGGGAGATTCATGCTTTTCCTCTAGCATCATCTTCTTTACCCAACCTCTCTGAATCTCTAGGCTATAGCTTGAAAATCTTTTATTTAACAGCTAATATCCTTTTATATGTTAGTACATACCATGTTTATCTTCCTGGGTCTGGGTTACCTCACTCAGGATGGTTGTTTTCTAGTTCCATCCATTTGCCTTCAAATTTTATATCATTTTTTAAAAAGCAGCTGAATAATACTCCATTGTGTAAATGTACCACATTTTGTTTATCTACTCTTCTACTGAGGGACATCTAGGTTATTTCCAATTTCCAGATATTGTGAATAAAGCTGCAATGAATGTCATTGAGCTAGTAGTAGGATAGAAAATCCTTTGGGCATATGCCCAAGAGTGGTATATCTGGGTCTTGAGGTACATCAATTCCCAATTTTCTGAGGAACCAGAAAACCAAGAAAACCACCATGCTGATTTTCAAAGAAGCTGTACAAATTTTCACTCTCATCAGCAATGGAGGAGTGTCCCCTGTTTGCCAGCAGGAGCTTCATTTGTGTCATAGCCACTCTGACAGGTATAAGATGGAATCTCAAAGTAGTTTTGTTTTTGATGTTCTTAAAATATTTGTTAAAGGGCTTTTGTTTTTGTAAAGTATATTTATTACTGTCTATCACATAAAAAATTAATAGTGAATTACTTTAAGATATTTCTTAATTTATTTAAAACAATATATCTTTTACATTTTAACATAAATAGCATGTTGGTGAAAATAATCTTCAAAACAAAAATAATGAGATGTATATAATATATTATGGTCAGACTCAGCACTCAACCCTAATAAGAGCACCCTAGTAAGAGCAAAATTGTTTTACATTTTAACAAATCTTTTAAATGTCTGTCTTAATAGAAAGCAGTTTCAGTCTCATCACTGGTTTATTGCATTTTTTATTTTGCCTGAGGCATATGAAGAAAATCTAGATTTACATAGATATACAGTTGGAAAAGGGGAAAGAATCTTAATAGATTTTAGAGAGCTGAATATTCTGAAACACTGTATTAAAACTAAATAAAAGCTGTTTTCTAAAGTCTTGTGATAAAAGTTAAATGGAAGGAGGCATGGGAAGGCAGAATAAAAGACAGACATGGAGAAAAATAACCAACACTAAAGACTTTAAAAAATACCACATGAAAACCTATTATACACAACACACACACACACACACACACACACACACACACACACACACACATATATGTGATTTACCTTCCGCAGATACCACAGTATATCAGATGAAAAGCTTCATGTCAGGTGTTGTTGGCAATGGGGTCCTATAGACCATAGTCTATTGCTATTTCTCTTGTTAATTTTTCATAATTTGATGTTAAGACCCTATTGAAGATATCATTTATGTGAATCATAGGAATTGAGAAATTAAGCTGGTAGCAACTTGGAAGCCTTAGGGTAGAGTCTACTATTATTTTGACAAGTGAATATATTAGTATACTGATTTTTGGGTTCCTGTCTTTAATTAGATAGATCAGTGCATCTCTCATCAGAGAAACTTCTTTCTGTGGGAGATGGTGATTAACACAGAATTCAACAGGCAGAGAATAAGTAACTGTGAAATTCTCAGCTCCAAAGATCTATACCATATCTCTTAACCCAAAGGTTCAGGCAAAAGCTAAGAAAGTCCAGAGAAAGTAGATTTCTATAGAAAAAGTTTGTCAGACACAACAGAGCAGTTGCTCACATAAACTCACAGAGGTTACGTCTACATAAGTGAGAGCTGCACAAGATGTAACCAGCTAAAACCAGCATGGATAAAAAAGGGGGCTCATAAATTCCCATCCTTATCTGAGGAGCAATGGAAATCAAATTGATGGCTGTTGGGGGAGGGAGAGTCAGTTTTCTTCAGAAGTTCTTGCCATGAGATGCTACCAATGCTCAGTAGATGGCCCTATACCCATCCACACAGCAATAAATGGAATTGATGTGTGAGTGTGTTTGCTTTTTTTGGCCATTCACAATAAGCATTGCCAGCAAAATGTATAAGCTTGTTGCAAATGTGATGAAGAACACAGTGTGGGTGAGACTGGTGTCTTTAATGTCATACTTTTTACATGCTCACCTTTATAAAAGATTGACTAACATTATGACAGGAAAATCTAGTTCTTAAAATGACTTTTAATAAAATTAAAAAAACCTTTTTTCAACAATTTATTTACTTTTATTCACTTTACATCCCCCATTGCAGCCTCCCTCCTCTCTTCTCAGTCCCACCCTTACAAATCCCTCTCACCATTACCCTTGGGTACCACCCCATCCTGGAACATCAAGTTGCAGCAGGACAAAGTGCGTCCTCATTCTTTCCCACTGAGGCCAAACAAGGCAGTCCAGGTAGAGGAAGGGGATCCAATGGCAGGGAACAGAGTCAAAGAACGAATTCATCTGCTCCAATTATTAGGAGACCCGCATGAAGACCAAGCTGCACATCTGTTACAAATATGTAGGGGACCTAGGTTCAACCCATGCATGCTCTAAAAAGAATTAACTTTAAATGTCAAAAATTTTGTTTTGTCAGAATAATTACATGTGTTTTCTGTCAATTTTGTCAGTCTTTTAACATTCTTGGAATTCATTTGCATATCTGCTTGAGCTAGAGTCTGTTCGACCACATTGTATCTCTGGTTAAGTGGGGCTGGTAGATAAGTGAGATGCACTTGAGCACAGGTCTGCTTGATCACTGGTGCTGGAGAGATGACTTAGCACTTAAGATCACAGACTGCTCCCGTAGAGGAACTAAGTTTTGTTGCCAGTATCCACATGGGGTGGCTTACGACCACCTGAAACTTCAGCTCTTGGGGGTCTGATGCCCTTTTCTGGACTTTGTGGATTCTTGTAATCATGTGCAAATTTCCTGACACAACACAGTTAAAAATAAAAACAAACCTTTAAAAAAAGTGCTTTTTGAAACTGTTGTTATCTAAGTTAAATTGTTGCAATGGAGGCCTTTTTTGCATATTCCTAATTGTTTTGTGATTATAATTTTTTTAGTACAAATAATTAGACACTACCAAACATTTTGCATTCCAAGAAGTGGTACTGTAATAGTTAAAAGACTTTTTAAAATTATTTTTTTTTTGTTAAAAGACTTTTTTTTTAAATTTTTTTATTGGATGTTTTATTTACATTTCATATGTTGTCCCCTTACCCCATCCCCCACCCACCCAGGAACCCCCTATCCCCTCACCCCTCCTCCTTCTTCTCTGTGGATGTAACCCCTACCTACACCCCCACTCCCACATCCCCACCCTCAAAATTCCCACCCCCTGGGGTGTCCAACCTTCATGAGGTCAAGGTTCTCTTCTTCCACCTATGCCCAGCAGGGCGCTCCACTCTTACATATTCAGCTGAAGCCCTGGATCCCTCCCTAAGTGCTCCCAGGCTGGTGGTTTAGACCCTGGGAGCTCTGGTTGGTTGGTATTGTTGCTCTCCTCATGGGGCCACAAACCCTTTCAGATCCAATGCCTTCACTCTAACTCCTCCATTGAGAACCCCATTATCAGTTCAATGGCTAGTTGTGAGCATCTGCCTCTGAATATGTCAGACTCTTGAAGACCTCTGAGGAGATATCCATATCAGGCTCTTATCAGCATGCACTTCCTGACTTCCACATCAGCATCTACCTTTGGTGATTGCACATGGGATAGATACTCAGGTGGAATGGTCTTCAGATGACCCCTCCTTCAGTTTCTGTCCCTCACTTTGTCTCCATATTTGCTCCCTTGAGTATTTTGTTGCTCCTTCTAAGAAGGACAGAATCACCCCCACTTGGTCTTCCTTCTTCATGAGCTTCATGTGGCCTGTGAGTTGCATCTTGGGCATTTCAAGGTTCTGGGCTAATATCCAATAATCAGTGAGTGAATACCATGTGTGTTCTTTTGTGATTGGCTTACTTCACTCAGGATGATAGTTTCTAGTTCCATCCATTTACCTAGGAACCTCTCGAATTCATTGTTTTTAATAGCTGAGTAATACTCCATTGTGTAAATATACCACAATTTTGAATCTATTCCTCAGTTGAAGGACATCTGGGTTCTTTCCAGCTCCTGGCTATTATAAATAAGGCTGCTATGAACATAGTTGAGCATATGTCCTTGTTATATGTTTGAGCATCTTCTGGGTATATGCCTAGGAGTGGTATAGCTGGATCCACAGGTAATGCTATGTCCAATTTTCTGAGGAACCGCCACACTGATTTCCAAAGTGGTTGTACCATCTTGCAGTCCCACCAACAATGGAGGAGTGTTCCTCTTTCTCCACACCCTCACCAGCATCTACTATCACCTGAGTTTTTAATCTTAGCCATTCTGATTAGTGTGAGATGGAATCTCAGGGTTGTTTTGATTTGCATTTCCTTGATGACTAAGGATACTGAACAATTCTTTAGGTGCTTCTCGGCCATTCCAGTTCCTTCCGTTGAAAATTCTTTGTTAAGCTCTATACCCCATTTTTTAATAGGGTAATTTGGTTGTCTGGAGTCTAATTTCTACAGTTCTTTGTATATATTGGATATTAGCCCTCTATCAGATGTAGGATTGGTAAAGATCTTTTCCCAATTTATTGGTTGTCATTTTGTCCTATTGACAGTGTCCTTTGCCTTACAGAAACTTTGCAATTTTATGAAGTCCCATTTGTCAATTCTTGATCTTAGAGCATATGCCATTGGTGTTCTGTTCAGGAACTTTTCCCCTGTGCCCAAATATTCGAGGCTCTTCCCCACCTTCTCTTCTATTAGTTTCAGTGTATCTGGTTTTATGTGGAGGTCCTTTATCCACTTAGACTTGAGCTTTGTACAAGGAGATAAGAATGGCTCAGTTTGCATTCTTCTACAAGTTGTCCTCCAGTTGAACCAGCACCATTTGTTGAAAATGCTGTCCTTTTTCCACTGGACAGTTTTAGCTCCTTTGTCAACGATCAAGTGACCATAGGTGTGTGGGTTCATTTCTGGGTCTTCAATTCTATTCCATTGATCTTCCTGCCTGTCTCTGTACCAATACCATGCAGTTTTTATCACTATTGCTCTGTAGTACAGCTTGAGTTCAGGGATGGTGATTCCTCCAGAGGTTCTTTTATTGTTGAGAATAGTTTTCGCTATCCTGGGTTTTTTGTTATTCCATATGAATTTGAGAATTTCCTTTTCTAACTCTGTGAAGAATTGAGTTGGGATTTTAATGGGAATTCCATTGAATCTGTAGATTGCTTTTGGCAAGATGGCCATTTTTATTATATTAATCCTGCCAATCCATGGGAGATTTTTCCATCTTCTGAGATCTTCTTAAATTTCTTTCTTCAGGGACTTGACGTTCTTGTCATACAGGTCTTTCACTTGCTTGGTTAGATTCACACCAAGATATTTTATATTATTTGCAACTATTGTGAAGAGTGTCATTTCCCTAATTTCTTTTTCAGTTTGTTTGTCTTTCATGTAGAGGAAGGCTACTGATTTGTTTGAGTTGATATTATAACCAGCCACTTTGCTGAAGTTGTTTATCAGGTTTAGGAGTTCTCTGGTGGAAGTTTTGGGGTCACTTATGTATGCTATCATATCATCTGCAAATAGTGATATTTTGACTTCTTCCTTTCCTATTTGTATCCCTTTGACTTCTTTTTTGTTGTCTAATTGCTCTGGCTAGGACTTCCAGTAGTATATTGAATAGGTAGGGGGAGAGTGGGGAGCCTTGTCTATTCCCTGATCTTAGTGGGATCGCTTCAAGTTTCTCTCCATTTAGTTTGATGTTGGCTACTGGTTTGCTGTAAATTGCTTTTACTATGTTTAGGTAGGGGCCTTGAATTCCTGATCTTTCCAAGACTTTTATCATGAAGGGATGTTGAATTTTGTCAAATGCTTTCTCAGCATCTAGTGAGATGATCATGTGGTTTTTTTCTTTGAATTTGTTTATATAGTGGATTACATTGATGGATTTCCGAATATTGAACCATCCCTGCATTCCTGGGATAAAACCTACTTGATCATGATGGATGATTGTTTTGATGTGTTTCTGGATTCAGTTTGCTAGAATTTTATTGAGTATTTTTGCATGGATGTTCATAAGGGTGATTGGTCTGAAGTTTTCTTTCTTTGTGGGGTTTGAGTATGAGTGTAATTGTAGCTTCATAGAACAAATTGGGTAGTGTTCCTTCTGTTTCTATTTTGTGGAATAGTTTGAAGAGAATTGGTATTAGGTCTTCCTTGAAGATCTGGTAGAATTCTGCACTAAAAGCATCTGGTCCTGGGCTTTTTTTCGTGCGAAGACTTTTAATGACTGCTGCTATTTCCTTAGGGGTTATGGGACTATTTAGATGGTTTATCTGCTCCTGATTTAACTTTGGTACCTGGTATCTGTCTGGGAAGTTGTCCATTTCATCCAGGTTTTCCAGTTTTGTTGAGTATAGGCCTTTGTAGTAGGATCTGATGATTTTTTGAATTTCTTCAGTTTCTGTTGTTATTTTTCCTTTTTCAATTCTGATTTTATTAATTTGGTTACTGTCTCTGTGCCCTCTGGTTAATCTGGCTAACGGTTTATCTATCTTATTGATTTTCTCAAAGAACCAGCTCCTGGTTTTGTTGATATTTTGTATTGTTCTTTCTGTTTCTATTTGGTTGATTTCAGCCCTGAGTTTGATTATTTCCTGCCTTCTACTCCTCCTGGGTGTATTTGCTTGTTTTTGTTCTAGAGCTTTTAGTTGTGCAGTCAAGTTGTTAGCGTGTGCTTTCTCCAGTTTCTTTTTGTAGACACTTAGAGCTATTAGTTTTCCTCTTAGCACTGCCTTCATGGAGTCCCACAAGTTTTGGTATGATGTGTCCTCATTTTCATTGAATTCTAAAAAGTCTTTAATTTCTTTCTTTATTTCTTCCTTGACCAAGTCATCATTGAGTTGTTCAGTTTCCATGTGCATGTGGGTTTTCCATTGGTTTTGTCATTATTAAAGACCAGTCTTAGTCCGTGGTGATCTGATAAGATGCAAAGGATTATTTCAATCTTTTTGTATCTGTAGAGGCCTGTTTTGTGACCAATTATATGGTCCATTTTGGAGAAGGTACCATGAGGTGCTGAGAAAAAGGTATATTCTTTTGTTTTAGGATGAAATGTTCTATAGATATCTGTTAAATCCATTTGGTTCATAACTTCTGTTAATGTCAAATTGTCTCAGTTTAGTTTCTGTTTCCATGATCTGTCCATTGCTGAGAGTGGGGCATTGAAATCCTCCACTATTATTGTATGAGGTGTAATGTGTGTTTTGAGCTTTATTAAAGTTTCTTTTATGTATGTAGGTGCCCTTGCATTTGGAGCATAGATGTTCAGAATTGAGAGTTCACCTTGGTAGATTTTTCCTTTGATGAGTATGAAGTGTCCTTCCTTATCTTTTTTTGATTAATTTTGGATGAAAGTCGATTTTATTGGATATTAGAATGGCTACTCCAACTTGTTTCTTGGGACCATTGGCTTGGAAAATTGTTTTCCACCCTTTTATTCTGAGGTAGTGTCTGTCTTTGTCACTGAGGTGCATTTCTTGTATGCAGCAAAATTCTGGGTCTTGTTTGTGTATCCAGTCTGATAGTCTGCATCTTTTTATTGGGGAATTGAGACCATTGATGTTAAGAGATATTAAGGAAAAATGATTGTTGCTTCCTGTTATTTTTGTTATTAGAGGTAGAATTATGTTTGTATAGTTATCTTCTTTTGGGGTTGTTGGAAGATTACTTCCTTGATTTTTCTAGGTTCTAGTTTCCCTCCTTGTGTTGGTGTTTTCCATCAATTATCCTTTGAAGTGCTGGGTTTGTGGGAAGATATTGTGCAAATTTGGTTTTGTCATGGAATATCTTGGTTTCACCATCTATAGAGATTGACAGTTTTGCTGGGTATAGTAATCTGGCCTGGCAATTGTGTTCTCTTAGGGTCTGTATGATGTCAGTCCAGGCTCTTCTGGCTTTTATAGTCTCTGTTGAGACGTCTGGTGTAATTCTTATAGATCTGCCCTTATATGTTACTTGACTTTTTCCCTTAGTTCTTTTAGTATTTTTTCTTTGTTTTGTGCATCTGATGTTTTGATTATTATGTGACGGGAGCTATTTCTGTTCTGGTCTAGTCTATTTGGTGTTCTGTAGGCTTCTTGTATGTTTATGGGCATCTTGTTCTTTAGGTTAGGGAAGTTTTCCTCAATAATCTTGTTGAAGATATTTACTGGCCCTTTAAGTTGGGAATCTTCATTCTCATCTATACCTATTATCTTTAGGTTTGGTCTTCTCATTGTGTCCTGGATTTCCTAGATGTTTTGGGTTAGGAGTTTTTTGCATTTTGCATTTTGCATTTTCTTTGACAACTGTGTCAATATTTTCCACCGTATCTTCTGCATTTGAGATTCTCTCTTCTATCTCTTGTATTCGGTTGGTGATGCTTGCGTCTGTGACTCCTGATCTCTTTCTTAGGTTTTCTATCTCCATGGTTGTCTCCCTTTGAACTTTCTTTATTGTTTCTATTTCCAGTTTCAGATCCTGAATGTTTTTGTTTAATTCCTTCTTTGTGTTTTCTTGCATTTCTTTAAGGGATTTCTGTGATTCCTCTTTAATGGTTTCTACCTGTTTACTTATATTCTCCTGTATTTCTTTAAGGAAGTTACTTATGTCCTTCTTATAATCCTCTATCATCATTGTGAGAAGTGATTTTAATTCTGAATCCTGGTTTTCAGGTGTGATGGGGTGTTCAGGGCTTGCTATATTGGGAGAACTGGGTACTGATGATGCCAAGAAAGTTTGGTTTCTGTTGCTTATGTTCTTGCACTTGCCTTTCACCATCTGGTTAACTCTAGTGCTACCTGCCCTCACTGTGGAAGACTGGAGTCTGTATTTCCAGTTATCTTGCTTGTTGCAGAGCTCCTCAGAGTCCCGATGTCTCTGTCGTCTTATGATCCTAATCTCCTGGGTGGAAGAACTCCTGGGACTCAGGCCACCTCTTGGATCTGGAAATCCTTCTGCTCTGGGTGCAGTGGTTCCTCTAGGATGGCTCAGGATATGATGTCTCCCAAGTGCAAACCACCTTGGTGTCTGCTGCTCTGAGTGCAGTGGCTCCTCTAGGATGGCTCAGGATTCAGTATCTCCACAGGAGCAGACCAACTCTGTGTTGGCTGCTCTGAGTGCAGTGGCTCCTCTAGGATGGCTCTGGATTCAGTATCTCCACAGGAGCAGACCAAGTCTGTATCTGCCCCAGCCCAAAGGACCAGTCAGGGGCGGAAGGGAAGTGGAATTCTAGAGGGGTGGGTTTTGGGTAGCTGGTGTGTCCTGAATATCCCTGGCTCCC
>NW_021625814.1:0-9837 GCF_004785775.1 Grammomys surdaster
AAACTAAACTAAACTAAACTAAACTAAACTATAGAAATTAAAACCCAAGCAATACAGGATCATCCAGACAAATCAGTTTCTTCATCTTCCAGGACGGCCTTGTCACTTTCCACATTGGCAAGTGGTTGGTTGTCCAATCTGCCCTTCACATTGGTTCTCATTTGTCAAATGGGCTGTTTTGCTTTGAATGCACATTTAACAATAACATGATCTCCTAGTCCAGTGCTTCTCTACCAGGGGATATTTTAATTCCAAAAAGACATGACAGTATCTGAACATATTTTGGTTGTCACCTATAGAGAAAGAGTGTTACTTGCATCCTCCACTGCACAGAGCAGTGCTGTTCACTAAGGAATTATCTGAAGCCAAAGAACAGTGGTGTTAGGTCTGTAAAACCCTGCTTCTCATTCCCCTACAAATTTCTAAGCATCTTGTTTGATAATTACAATGTTCACCAACAGAGGCAAACAGGATAGAGACCACCGCTTCCCATCTAAGAGTTGAGGAAATCACTCAAAGAACACTGCTGAGAAGCAGTGGTGAAGTCATCATAGCAATGTCTTTGATCACTTTTAGCCAAATAGAAGAGTGAAGAACATCTTGTAGATCCTTTAAACAGTGTTTGAAAGGCTCACAGGTATGTGGCTCTCCTTCATGTCCCTAGAGGCCAGACACTGATCAGAGTACTCACTCTCTTTATTCATATAATAGGCAACCTGCAACCTGGGGAAAATTGTGATAAGTGAAGCTGGAAAATTTCTCCTCCCCAACTTAGTTGTTACATCTGATGACGCTCAATGAGCCATGCTCCTGAGAAGATGGCAGAAGATACTGAAAAGATCTTGGTGCATACTCATTGGCTATTCGATTTGGGGAATAACTTATCCTTCCTATATTAAAAACTAAGAAAGGATGACTAAAATCAGAGTGATACAAAAGTCTGTGGTATGCAAAAATTAAAACCAAAATTTGAAGCATAAATACAATTAAAGCCAAATGCATTGACACATTTAATGAACTGGGGCAGGAATGGTGCATGTAGGAAGAAGAAGGGATAGGAGGAAAGTTTATGGAAGTTACTGCAGAAGATCCATAGGCGCTTCAGAGAGAATGTGTATAAAATGAAAGAAATTGCAGCAAGAGGAAGCTTCCCTAGATGCTGAACATCAGAGGGCAGTGCTGTCTCCTAAAATAGCCAATGTTAGATGCCCTGGCAGCTTGAGTGTGTGCCCCAGATTGAAGACTCTGTATATGAATCAAAATAAATAGGTCATTAAGTTCTGTCATACTTTGGAGTTCAAGGTGTTTGGTATGGGATGCTCTTGAAGCAAGATCACAAATCACGGGTTGTCCTGTTGTAAGTGAAATTCCTATACTGGGATGGAAGACTTGGTGCTTCATTTCATTTGAATAGGTCAGAGATTTCTGGCTCTAATGATAATGGCAATTGATACACTCATGGGAATAAAGCCCCTGCCTAGAAGTAGATCATAGGTATACAGGGGTTTAGAATTATGAAGTCCCAGCTAGATCGTATAACAGGAGATAAAAAACAGAAGGACTGTACCAATATTTGGAATACTTAAGACAACTGGACTATGTGAGGAAGAAAAATATTACAAAGAACTAGATTCTCTGCTAGACAGGTAAGTGTGCTGACATTCAGAAATGCAGCTAACAGTCTTTAATTCCATTAACCATGTCAAGACCCAACATTTCTGTTATGTAATCACATCTTTGAAGCAATATGCAAAGCTGTTTTATTCTGACTCTTTTCAAAATGGAAATCAAAGAAGGTAAGTCATTTACTGAGAGCTGTATACCTAGGAGGCAGTAGAGCTGAATTAGAAATAGGTTTTACCAGAGTCTCAATAACAGGATTTTTTTATTGGATATTTTATGTATTACATTTCAAATGTTATCCCCTTTCCTGGTTTCCCCTCCAGAACCCCTCAATAACAAGTTTTACCAATCTACAGTGTGAAGTTCCCACAGGGGAAACAAGAGTGTCCAGAAGAGCCTGAATCTCTTGTTCTTGAATGTGTAAGTGGAAATTGAAGCTAACAAAAGACTATTTCAAACAAAAGAATTACAGACAGATTCAGCAGGGTGCTTGACCATTGCCTTTTGAAGTCTAATGTTGACATACTCCTCATTTGTTGGCTATGGAAAAACAGATTGTCTTATCAAGTTAAGAATATCTTCCCTTCCGGTCTGGGCCCGAGCATAGAGCAGGTCACAGGCTCTGTACCCAACTCCAGAAAACCGAGAGAAAGAGGGACTCCCAGGAGCTTTAACTCAGGCAGCATCCCAGGTAAGGAAAAAGCAGCACTTGCCCCAAACAGGAAGCAACCAGGACCCACTGGGATCCAGGAATTCACTCCTGGCCTGGAGCGCTGGCTCCATCCGCTCTGGGCCCGAGCACTCGGCAGATCCTGGGAGGCAGCTCTGCATCCAATCTCACAGAAACCAGAGGAAACAGGGATCTCAGGAGCTCTAACCCAAGTAGTATCTTAGGCTAGGAGGTGGCAATACTTCTCCCAAACAGGGAGCAACTGGGACCCACTGGGACCCAGGAATTCACTCCTGGCCAAGGGCGCAGGTTCCTTTCAGTCTGGGCCTGAGCAGATCCCGGGAGTCAGCTCTGCACTCAATCTCTCAGAACCCATAGGTAGTGGGGCTCCCAGGAGCTCTAACCCAAGCAGTATCTTAAGCTAGGAGGTGGCAATACTTCCCCCAAACAGGGAGCAACCTGGACCCACTGGGACCCAGGAATTCACTCCTGGCCCAGAGTGCGGGTTCCTTCTGGTCTGAGCCCGAGCACTTGGCAAATCCCAGGAATCAGCTCTGCACCCAATCTCACAGAACCCAGAGGAAGCGGGGCTCCCAGGAGCTCTAACCAAAGCAGTATCTTAGGCTAGGAAGTGGCAATACTTGCCCCAATCAGGGAGCAACTGGGACCCACAGGGAGCCAGGAATCCACTCCTGGGCCCCCTCCGGTTTCTACCTGAGCACCAAGTAGATCTTGGGCCTCAGCTCTAACCCCAGCAGCAAAATCCATCCCAAACAGTTCTGACACAACCTAGATAATAGGAAAGACAGACTCCAGTCAGAGACAGCACAGATATCACAAAGGTGATCCAGATGGCAAAAGGCAAGCACAAGAATACAAGCACCAGCAACCCAAGGTACTTGTCATTATCAGAACCTAGTTCTCCCACATTAGAAAGTCCTGAACTCCCCATATCACCAGGAAAGCAAGAACCAGATCTAAAATCACTTCTAATGATGATGATAGAGGGCTATAAGAAGGAAATAAATAACACTATCAAAAAACTTGAGGAGAACACAGGTAAACAGGATGAAGTCCTTAAAGAAACACAAAAACCCTTTAAAGAATTACAAGAAAACACAACCAAACAGGTGAAGGAATTGAACAAAACCATCCAGGACATAAAAATGGAAGTAGAAACAATAAAAAAATCACAAAGGGAGACTACCCTGGAGATAGAAAACCTAAGAAAGAAATCAGGAGTCATAGACACAAGCATCACCAACAGAATACAAGAGATAGAAGAAAGAATCTCAGGTACCTTAGAAAGATACCTTAGAAAATATTGACACAACTGTCAAAGAAAACGCAAAATGCAAAACATTCTTAACATAAAACATCCAGGAAATCCAGGACACAATGAGAAGACCAAACCTAAGGATAATAGGTATAGATGAGAGTGAAGATTCCCAACTTAAAGGGCCAGTAAATATCTTCAACAAAATTATTGAGGAAAACTTCCCTAACCTAAGGAATGAGATGCCCATAATCACACAAGAAGCCTACAGAACGCCAAACAGACTAGATCAAAAAAGAAATACCTCCCGTCACATAATAATCAAAACACAAAATGTACAAAACAAAGAAAGAATTTTAAAAGCAGTAAGGGAAAAAGGCCAAGTAACATATAAAAGCAAACCTATCAGAATTACACCTGAATTCTCACCAGAGACTATAAAAGCCAGAAGATCCTGGACAAATATCATACAGACCCTAAGAGAACATAAATGTCAGCCCAGGCTACTTTACCCAGCAAAACTCTCAATTACCATAGATGGAGAAACCAAGATATTCCATGACAAAACCAAATTTACACAGTATCTTCCCACAAATCCAGCACTACAAAGGATAATAGCAGGAAAGCACCAATACAAGGAGGGCAATCATACCCTAGAAAGAGCAAGAAAATAATCCTCTTCCATCAAACCCGAAAGAAGATAACCACACAAACGATGTCTCCACTATTAGCAAAAATGACAGGAAGCAATAACACCCTCTCCTTAATATCTCTTAACATCAATGGACTCAATTCCCCAATAAAAAGGCATAGGCTAACAGACTGGATACTCAAACAGGACCCAGCTTTTTGCTGCTTACAGGAAACCCACCTCAGCGACAAAGACAGACACTACCTTAGAGTAAAAGGTTGGAAAGCAATTTTTCAAGCAAATAGCCCTAAGAAACAAGCGGGAGTAGCCATTCTAATATCGAATAAAATCGACTTTCAACTTAAAGCTATCAAAAAGGATAAGGAAGGGACATTTCATACTTGTCAAAGGAAAAGTCAACCAACATGAACTCTCAATTCTGAATATCTATGCGCCACATACAAGAGCACCCACTTTCATAAAAGAAGCCTTACTAAAGCTCAGAGCACACATTGCACCTCACACAATAATAGTGGGAGACTTCAACACCCCACTCTCAGCAATGGATAGATTATGGAAACAGAAACTAAATAGAAATACAGTGAAATTAACAGAAGTTATGAACCAAATGGACTTAATAGATATCTATAGAACATTTCACCCTAAAGCAAAAGAATATACCTTTTTCTCAGCACCTCATGATACCTTCTCCAAAACAGACCATATAATTGGGCACAAGACAGGCCTCAACAGATATAAGAAAATTGAAATAATTCCCTGCATCCTATCAGATCACCATGGTCTAAGGCTGGTCTTCAAAAACAACAAAGACAATGGAAAGCCCACATTCACATGGAAACTGAACAACACCCTACTCCTTGATAATCTGGTAAGGGAAGAAATAAAGAAAGAAATTAAAAACTTTTTAGAATTTAATGAAAATGATGACACATCATACCAAAATCTATGGGATACAATGAAAGGAGTGCTAAGAGGAAAATTCATAGCTCTAAGTGCCTATAACAAGAAACTGGAGGGAGCATACACTAGCAGCTTGACAACGCACCTGAAAGACCTAGAACAAAAAGAAGCTAATACACCCAAGAGGAGTAGAAGGCAGGAAATAATCAAACTCAGGGCTGAAATCAACCAAACGGAAACAAAAAGAACTATCCAAAGAATCAATAAAACCAGCAGCTGGTTCTTTGAGAAAATCACCATGATAGATAAACCCTTAGCTAGACTAATCAGAGGGCAGAGAGACAGTATCCAAATTAATAAAATCAGAACTGAGAAGGGTGACATAACAACAGAAACCGAGGAAATTAAAAAAATCATCAGATCCTACTACAAAAGCCTATACTCAACAAAATTGGAAAATTTGGATGAAATGAACAATTTTCTAGACAAATACCAGTTTCCAATGTTAAATCAGGACCAGATAAACCATCTAAACAGTCCCATAACCCCAAAAGAAATAGAAGCAGTCAGTCATTAAAAGTCTCCCTACAAAGAAAAGTCCGGGACCAGACAGTTTTAGTGCAGAATTCTATCAGACCTTAAAGGAAGACCTAATTCCAATTCTCTTCAAACTATTCCACAAAATAGAAACAGAAGTACAATACCCAATTCATTCTATGAAGCCACAATTACGCTCATACCTAAACCACACAAAGACCCAACAAAGAAAGAGAACTTCAGACCAATCTCCCTTATGAACATTGATGCAAAATTACTCAATAAAATTCTAGCGAACCAAATCCAAGAACACATCAAAACAATTATCCATCACGATCAAGTAGGCTTTATCCCAGGAATGCAGGGTTGGTTCAATATATGGAAATCCATCGATGTAATCCATTATATAAACAAACTCAAAGAAAAAAACCACATGATCATCTCACTAGATGCTGAGAAAGCATTTGACAAAATTCAACACCCCTTCATGATAAAAGTCTTGGAAAGGTCAGGAATTCAAGGTCCATACCTAAACATAGTAAAAACAATATACAGCAAACCAGTAGCCAGCATCAAACTAAATGGAGAGAAACTTGAAGCAATCCCACTAAAATCAGGGACTAGGCAAGGCTGCCCACTCTCCCCCTACTTATTTAATATAGTATTGGAAGTCCTAGCCAGAGCAATTAGGCAACACAAGGAGGTCAAAGGGAGACAAATTGGAAAGGAAGAAGTCAAAATCTCACTATTTGCAGATTATAAGATAGTATACTTAAGTGACCCCAAAACTTCCACCAGAGAACTCCTAAACCTGATAAACAACTTTAGCAAAGTGGCTGGATATAAAATTAACTCAAACAAATCAGTAGCCTTCCTCTACTCAAAAGATAAATTGGCTGTGAAAGAAATTATGGAAATGACACCCTTCACAATAGTCACAGATAATGTAAAATACCTGGGTGTGAACCTAACCAAGCAAGTAAAAGACCTGTATGACAAGAACTTCATGCCCCTGAAGAAAGAAATCAAAGCAGATCTCAGAAGATGGAAAGATCTCCCATGCTCATGGATTGGAAGGATTAATATAGGAAAATGGCTATTTTTGCCAAAAGCCATCTACAGATTTAATGCAATCCCCATCAAAATTCCCACTCAATTCTTCACAGAGTTAGAAAGAGCAATCTTAAAATTCATTTGGAGTAACAAAAAACCCAGGATTGCAAAAATTATTGTCAGCAATAAAAGAACTTCTGGGGGAATCACCATCCCTGACTTCAAGCTGTACTATAAAGCAATAGTGGTAAAAAACTGTGTGGTATTGGAACAGAGACAAGCGGGAGGATCAATGGAATAGAATAGAAGACCCAGAAATGAATCCACATACCTATGGTCACTTGATCTTTGACAAAGGAGCTAAAACCATTGAGTGGAAAAAAGACAGCATTTTCAACAAATGGTGCTGGTCCAACTGGAGGTCAGCATGTAGGAAAATGCAAATTGATCCATATTTATCTCATTGTACAAAGCTCAATTCCAAGTGGATCAAGGACCTCCACCTAAAACCAGCCACACTGAAACTAATAGAAGAGAAACTGGGGAAAAGCCTGGAACACATAGGCACAGGAGGAAAGTTCCTGAACAGAACACCAATGGCCTGTGCTCTAAGACCAAGAATTGAAAAATGGGACTTCACAAAACTGCAAAGCTTCTGTAAAGCAAAGGATACAGTCAATAGGACAAAGCAGCAACCAACAGATTGGGAAAAGATCTTCACCAACCCTACATCTGATAAAGGGCTAATATCCAAAGTATACAAAGAACTGAAGAAATTAGACTCTAGACAATCAAAGAACCCTATTAAAAAGTGGAGCACAGAGCTGAACAAAGAATTCTCAACTGAGGAAGCTCGAATGGTTGAGAAGCACCTAAAGAAGTGTTCAGCATCCCTAGTCATCAGGGAAATGCAAATGAAAACAACACTGAGATTCCACCTCACACCAGTTAGAATGGCTAAGATCAAAAACACAGGTGACAGCACATGTTGGCGAGGATGTGGAGAAAGAGGAACACTCCTCCACTGTTGATGGGATTGCAAACTGGTACAACCACTATGAAAGGCAGTCTGGCGGTATCTCAGAAAATTGAACATAGTGTTACCTGAGGACCCAGCTATACCACTCCTGGGCATATACCCAAAAGACGTTTCAACATACAACAAGGACACATGCTCCACCATGTTCATAGCAGCCTTATTTATAATAGCCAGAAGTTGGAAAGAACCCAGATGCCCTTCGACAGAAGAATGGATGCAGAAAATGTGGTACATTTATACAATGGAGTACTATTCAGCTATTAAAAACAATGAGTTCATGAAATTCTTTGCCAAATGGATGGAGCTGGAAAATATCATCTTGAGTGAGGTGACCCAACCTCAAAAGAACATACATGGTATGCACTCACTAATAAGTGGATATTAGCCCAAAAGCTCACAATTTCTAAGAAACAACGTATAGACCACATAAAACTCACATAGAAGAAGGAAGACCAAAGTGTGGATGCTTTGGTCCTTTCTAGAAGGAGTATCAAAAGTTTCAATCAGAGCTCCAAAAGTCTAAACCACCAGCCAGAGAG
Organism: Grammomys surdaster; assembly: GCF_004785775.1. Taxonomy (NCBI): domain Eukaryota; kingdom Metazoa; phylum Chordata; class Mammalia; order Rodentia; family Muridae; genus Grammomys; species Grammomys surdaster. The sequence continues at coordinate 8,290 of NW_021625814.1, forward strand.
CACAAAGGGAGGGACTCATGCACCTGTATAGGGAACTGAGGGTGACCTTGTTAGACTTCAGTGAAAGTGGAGGGCCATGGTCCCTGAAAGTTTGGATCCCCTACTGTGTGGGAATTCAAGAGCAGGGAGATGGGAGTGGGAGGATGTTTGGAGCGCACCCTCACAAAAATTAGGAGGAGGGGGTATAGGATAAGGGGTTTTGGGGGAGAATCGGAGAGGAGATAACATTGAAAGATAAATTCGTATAATATCCAATAAAAAAACCCACACAGATAAAGGGTCTAAAAAAAAAAAGGATATGGAGAGAGTTTACTTATTTTAAATTATTTTCAAAACTTTCTAGGAGTTGCTAATTGGCTAAGATCCTATTTTAAGCTCTTCACAAAAGAATTTAAGTCTCTGTTCAATATTCTCAAGAGAGAGGTAAATCCTAATTTTCCTCAACAATTAATTGACAAAAGAGAGGTAATCTCACAAAAAGTAGAAGAAGCTATTACTAATCGATATATTCTATAGTCTGATTAGTTTTCAGCGGTGCTATAACAATCCTTTGACAAAAGATTATTAATATAGATTTATATATCCTTAAACAGGGTCTTCACGACTCTCTGAATGTGGAAGGAGCGAATGTCGGCGCTTCTGCCCTGATTTTACAAGAACTCTGAAAAATTGGCTTTAAAAACAAAAGAGGGGGAATTGTACCCCCTCAGAAGGAGTCCTCCTGAAATACTCTCCATCATGCCTTGTTCACTTTTATCTCTCTAAGGCTGAAAGCTCATGGCAAATCTGCTGCTGACTGCCTCTGGCACCACCGAGACCAACAAAACTTTGCCACAGATATGGGGAAGGACCCTCTTACCCTTAAAGGGAATGGCCCAGACCCAGTTCCCTTTATATCAATCCCGAGGATTGATATGCCTGTCTGATACCACAGAAGGCACAGCTAACTGGCTACCAAAAAGATTAATGAAAAAAATAGATACCCCCACAAAGCCAGGCCCAACCATAAATACGATGAATAACAATTTACATCCAAGGAAGAGAAATCTCCCTGAGAATTCCCTTCTTTTTCCTTTCCAGGTAAAAATGAATCACCCGTGATGTCTGCTGTTAGAAGTTCTAATCCAGATGCTGGCCTCCGAACTTATACTACTCAGACCTTTGAAGGGCCACTGACAAGAACATCATACAGCTAGAGATTGACATCACTAATCTGAAGAAATCCCTCGTTTCGCTGTCTGAAGAGACCTCCTAAAAGCGCAAAGATCCTTATTGGACTTGATTTATTCTATTACAATAGAAAAGGCTGTGTACAGCTCTTGACTGTGTACAACCCTTAAAGAAGAAGGTTGCCTTTACATAGACAAGACAAGGAGGGTTAAAGAGAGCATGAAATAGGTCAGTGAAGGCCCTAAGAAAAATCAGAGAGAGAAAGAGACAGATGAATGCTGGTACAAGAATTGGTTTTCAGCCTCTCCAAGGTTGTCAACCCTATTTCCTCCCATCTTGGGACCATTATTTGGGTTCTTTTTGCTTTTTTCTTCTGGT
>NW_021625815.1:0-2673 GCF_004785775.1 Grammomys surdaster
CAACTTAGATAAGGACAAGTGAGTCATAGGCAGAGTCATAGTGACCTGTCCCCTGAACCTTCACCCAGCCGATACCCAGTTCTGAAGATATCTGTATTCCCCCTGAACACCCATACTCCAGTGTCATTCCCTTCCCCACATCCTGCCTTTCTGTGTTTATAACCCCTGTGTGAATGAATTATGATTTGAGGAAAAAAATTTATAAAATTAGATACTTTCTGTAAACAATAGATTAGACATTGTATAGCCCCCCAAAAATATTTTTGTTTCTTCTATAGTATTAATGTGAGTTGCATTGATTGTACACCTTTTAATTGTGTTTGTGTTTTGAAATCTAGCATGTCAGTTATGGAAGTCTATCAAACAGCTTTTGTTTTAGTGCCCTTAGTATAACAGAACCTTTGCATTCTAAAAATAGCTTGCAAGTACTGGAAGAAATGAGTCAGCCTTTAAGCAGAAGCAAGAGGGTAGTGGGGTTGATTATTGCTGATATAACAGCTTTAATTACATTAATTGCTAGCACCATTGCTTCTGCAATTGCTGTGACACAAGAAGTTAAGACAGTTACTTTTGTTAATCATTTAGCAAAAAATGCTACTAATGTGTTGAATATACAATAGGATTTAGATAGGCATCTGGAAGAATGGATTGATGCTCTTTATCCTATTCAAATTACTGGAAGGTGGTTCAGAATTTAAGGGTAAGGAGCCATCTTGAGTGGCATGCCAAATACCATAGGATTCATGTTAGTTCTAAAATTTACAGTGGTAATCATTATAATTTGAAAGAAGCTTAATGACACTTGCACTGTATTTGGCATAATTCTAATACCTCTTGGGATGTTTCAATGATACATAGGAGGTTTATCAATTTCAAGAATGCTGCTATGCTGAGTGTTAATGCAGTAGATACTGCAGATAAAGTTACCCATGGCCTGAGGTCAGTATTCCTATTTTGTTCAAGCTTCAAGAATGGCATATATAGCTTATTCATGCTAGCCCTTTTTGTTCTGGGAATACTTTTATTCCTGCCCATTGTGTTACATCTTTTCTTTAACAAAATCAACATGTTGACAGCCAAAGTACGTGGCTTGAACCTGAAAATGAACCCCTAGACAGAGTTATTAAATTAACAGGCTGGCAAGCCAAGGACAGTAAGATTCTGCACAGAGCCTTACCAACCTAAGACAGAAGTGCATTGCTCTTGATAATGCATATTCCATGATGGGTAAGGAAGGCATTCTTGTCAGAATGACCTAAGACAGGCTCAGTCTTGTTAATGAAATAAACAATGGGGAGAGGCAGAGAGCCTTTGGGGCTGCTTGGCAAGTATCTGACATAGGCCAAGGACAAGAAAATGGGTTGCTTGGCAGGAATATGACATTGGCCAAGGACAATGAATTAGGCTTCAGACAGGAATCTGAGATTAGGCTAGAAAAAAGAAGTAATTTCAGGTAGAAATCTAAATCTTAGGCTAGAAGACAGAAGTAATCTCAGGCAGGATTCTAAATATTAGGTTAGAATAAAAAAGTAATTCAAGACAGGAATCTAATTTTTAGGCTAGAACAAGGAAGTAGACTTCAGACATGAAAATGACCTTTGGTTAGACAGGGAAGTAGACTCAGATACTTTGGTCATCCCGATAAGCCCTTAGAAACAGTGATCCCAGGAGTGTTCACGTAATTGGGTTTAATGCCTTGCTTTTTCTTTGACTATTTGTGTTCTTTATCTTGTTTGTTCCTTGTATTTGCATCTATTATATTGCTAGACCCTCAATCTAAAACTGACCTTAATACATGAATGTAATTAAAATGGAATAAATCATAAAGGAGGAGTGGGGATGTGATAGGGGGTTCTAGGGAGGGGAAATGAGGAAAGAGGATGACATCTGTATTGTAAATAAATAAAATATCCAATAAAAAGTTAAAAAAAGAAGTTGCTTTTTAGTCTTATGCTGTGTCACGATTGATGAAAATATATGCTCAGAATCATTGCATTTGCTTTTAGTAAAAACCTGATGAGATGGGAACTATTTTTATTATTCTTATTGTGCAGAAAATAAAGCTAGATTTTAGTTACATACCCTAGTACCTGGACATTGAGTCTGGATTAGATCCCATGTATTTTGCCCTCAGATGCCCAAATTTGAAGACTTTCTACTATAATAAAATACTATCATTCCACTAGATCCAGATATCCTTGCAGATGAGGTTTGGGGTGATCCATCATCAGGATTTCCTTAGCACACATAAAAATCTTTGGCACAGAAGAATTAACTGTTGCTGAAAGAATGTTTTGGCCATTATAAACCCTGACTGACTGATGAGGACAAAAATCACAAAATATGTATACAGGTCTTTCCCTTCAGCCTTCAGGCTCAGCCTGTACTGTGGCCTCTGCTGATCTGATTTGTGCTGCGATTGACAGCCTGAGTCCCTTGCCTTCAGTCCTGTTAATGGCATTAGCATCTAGTCAATAATGCTCAGCATTTCATTTTACCACTTTAATTAACAAATTCAATTTGTTCAAACCACTGTGAAAACAAATTAAAAGCTCAAGAATGAGGCCTCTGGAAGGGAGGGAACACAGGGGTTCTGCATAGATTAGGTTGGGTGTTGATCTATTCTTTGAAGTTTACAGAGAGCTGGACATGTCTGTTCTTCAATCATCTTCC
>NW_021625816.1:0-1468 GCF_004785775.1 Grammomys surdaster
TAATTTTTTTATTGGATGTTTTATTTACATTTCATATGTTGTCCCCTTACCCCATCCCCCAACCACCCAGGAACCCCCCAACCCCTCACACCTCCTCCTTCTTCTTTGTGGATGTAACCTCTATCTACCCCCCCACTCCCACCTCCCCACCCTCAAAACTCCCACCCCCTGGGGCGTCCAGCCTTCATGAGGTCAAGGATCTCATCTTCTACCTGTGCCCAGCAGGGCCCTCCACTCTTATATATTCAGCTAAGGCCCTGGATCCCTCCATAAGTGCTCCCAGGCTGGTGGTTTAGACCCTGGGAGCTGTGGTTGGTTGGTATTGTTGCTCTCCTCATGGGGCCACAAATCCTTTCAGCTCCTTCAGTCTTCACTCTAACTCCTCCATTGAGAACCCCATGATCACTTCAATGGCTAGTTGTGAGCATCTGCCTCTGAATATGTCAGACTCTTGAAGACCTCTGAGGAGACATCCATATCAGGCTCTTATCAGCATGCACTTCCTGACTTCCACATCAGCATCTACCTTTGGTGACTGCACATGGGATGGATACTCAGGTGGAATGGTCTTCAGACGGCCCCTCCTTCAGTTTTTGTCCCTCGCTTTGTCTCCATATTTGCTCCCTTGAGTATTTTGTTGCTCCTTCTAAGAAGGACCGAATCACCCCCACTTGGTCTTCATTCTTTATGGACTTCATGTGGCCTGTGAGTTGCATCTTGGGCATTTTAAGGTTCTGGGCTAATATCCAATAATCAGTGAGTGAATACCATGTGTGTTCTTTTGTGATTGGCTTACCTCACTCAGTATGATAATTTCTAGTTCCATCCATTTACCTAGGAACCTCTCAAATTCATTGTTTTTAATAGCTGAGTAATACTCCATTGTGTAAATATACCACATTTTTTGAATCCATTCCTCAGTTGAAGGACATCTGGGTTCTTTCCAGCTCCTGGCTATTATAAATAAGGCTGCTATGAACATAGTTGAGCATATGTCCTTATTATATGTTCGAGCACCTTCTGGGTATATGCCTAGGAGTGGTATAGCTGGATCCTCGGGTAATGCTATGTCCAATTTTCTGAGGAACCGCCAGACTGATTTCCAAAGTGGTTGCACCATCTTGCAGTCCCACCAACAATGGAGGAGTGTTCCTCTTTCTCCACACCCTCGCCAGCATCTACTATCACCTGAGTTTTTAATCTTAGCCATTCTGACTGGTGTGAGATGGAATCTCAGGGTTGTTTTGATTTGCATTTCCTTGACGACTAAGGATGCCGAGCATTTCTTTAGGTGCTTCTCGGCCATTCGAGTTTCTTCTGTTGAAAATTCTTTGTTAAGCTCTATACCCCATTTTTTAATAGGGTAATTTGGTTGCCTGGAGTCTAATTTCTTGAGTTCTTTGTATATATTGGATATTAGCCCTCTATCAGATGAAGGATTGGTAAAGATCTTTTCCCAATTTGTTGG
>NW_021625817.1:0-8854 GCF_004785775.1 Grammomys surdaster
TGGTTCTTGCTGCTTTACATAGACCTTTGTAAAGAACAAATAGAGAGCTGTGGCCAATGGTGGTGGTGCATGCTTGTGATCCTAGCACTTGGAAGCAGGGGCAGGAGGATCACTTAAAGTTGAAGGCCAGCCTGGTCTGTCTACATTGCAAGTTCTAGGCCAGCCATGACTACATCCAGACTGTTTCATACAAACACACTCCAAAGAACAAAAGAGAAAAGAAAGAACAGATAGAAACTATAATGCTTGAAAATTTTAATACGTTTATTTACATATTTTGATTTTTTTTTTTGAAGGGATCTCTGTATATATAGCCTTGGCTATCCTGGAACTCACTCTGGAGACCAGGCTGGTCTCAAACTCAGATCAGCCTGTCTCTGCCTCCTCAGTGCTGATATTAAATGAGTGTGCCTCCACTGCCTGGCATAAATTTAGGATTATAGGTCATTACCTTGTTTTGCCTTGTTTGTTAACAGGATCTTACACTAGCCAAGTCTGGCCTATGACTCTGTAGCCTAGGCTGCCATCAAACTCATGGCAGACTTCCTGTCTCAGCTTCTGTAGCCCTGGCTATACATGCTCACTTTTGGTCACTCTTAATCTGTGCAGCCTTAGTGGACTCAGTGACTTTTCTTCACTTTTCCTCAGTGGCTAGGACTGAAGGTATTCATTATGGTAGCTGTGATTTATGTATGTACATTTTGACTACTGAAGGCTCCAAGCCTAAAGATCATTCTTGTTTTTGTTTGGTTTTTGGTTTTTTGTGGTTTTTTTTTACATGTCTGGATTTGAAATGTTCACAACAGAAACATTCCAAGCATAGAACAGATATAGCTCTAATGGAATTTCATGTGGTGATGTCTTTCTTTTCTCCACAGACTCAGTATTCATTCAAATGGGTATTTGGGACGCACACCACCCAGAAAGAACTTTTTGATATTGTTGCTAATCCCTTAGTAGACGACCTCATTCATGGGAAGAATGGTATGATTCTTGGAGTTTTGTTGCACTCCCTGTTTCATCTTGTGATAAAACGTTGTAATATTTATATATTTGGCTTGACAATGAATTCATATTTAATTCATTAGAGCAATGCCCTTTGGGATTTGTTAATTTTAGTGTTTTAAATACAATGAAATGTTCTGTGGGACTTTAAGACTATAACTCATTGTTACTTGCTACACTGTAGGTCTTTTATTTACCTATGGCGTGACAGGAAGTGGAAAAACCTATACGATGACAGGGTCTCCGGGGTCCGGAGGCCTGCTTCCTCGTTGCTTAAACATGATCTTTAACAGCATAGGGTCATTTCAAGCAAAACGTTGCGTATGTACAATTTTTTTGGTTTGTGACTGTTACTATAGACACAGGCCTGGGACATGTATGGATGAAGTACTGAGGAAGGACAAAGACACTGGAACTACTTTGACTGTTACATGTGGTGGGCACATTGGCTGCGGGCCTGTGGTGGCAGCACTTGGGTGGTATAAACAAGAGGATCAAGAACTGTCTCATGCCCTTTCCCTAGGTTTAAATGTTAAAGTGCTTCCTGTTTTTAAATGCTCCTATTCTTTAAGTAAAGTTCTTATTTTCAAGTCTTTTTGTCTCTGTTTTAGGTATTTAAGACTAATGATAGGAACAGCATGGAAATTCAGTGTGAAGTCGATGCCTTGTTAGAACGGCAGAAAAGAGAAGCCATGCCCATTCCAAAGACCCCCTCTAGCAAGTGAGTAGGTGACCCAGGGTGGGTGGAATTCTCTCCTACAGTTTCTGTAGATCCGGAGAAGGTAAATACTAGAAAAGTTGGTATTACAACTGACTTTTGTGAGGTCAGAGTTGAGGCACACTCTTGAGTGCCCGGGTTTTATGTAGGATATGTATGTCTGAATGGGAGGAGGGTGAGTTCCTGTGTTGTGCATCTTGAGGGCTTAGGGTGTCCTTGACCCACCTTGAATCTGAATAACGTTGTTACTTTATGATTTCAGCTTTATGTGACAGAACATTTGTCAGACTTTGCAGATTTCACTCTGATATAGTCTCAGTTAGGTTTCTATTGCTGTGATAAAATACATCGAACAAGAAAGCAGCTTGAGGAGGAAGGGATTTATTTTATCTTTCACTTCCAAGTAACAGTCCAACACTGAGAAGTCAGGGCAGGAACTCAAGGCAGAGGTTGATGCAGAAGCCATGGCTGATGCTGTTTTCTGGTTTGCTCCCATGGCTTGCTCAGCTTACTTTTCTTACACAACCCAAGACCACCTGCCCAGGGTTGGTAATACACATCAATCATTAATGAAGAAAATGCTAGACAGACTTGCCTGTTGTTGGCCAGTTTTATAGAGGTGTTTTCTCCAGTTGAGAGCCCCTCTTCCCAAAGACTCCCACTTGTGTCAAGTTGACATAGAACCATCCAAGACAGCTGTTATCTGCTTTCTATTCTAACTCATAGCGGGTAAATTTTGAAGTAAGGATATTTGTTTTCTTGTTGTAGGCGACAAGCAGATCCCGAATTTGCAGATATGATAAATGTGCAAGAATTCTGCAAAGCAGAAGTTGATGAGGACAGTGTCTATGGAGTATTTGTCTCGTACATTGAAATCTATAATAATTACATATATGATCTACTGGAAGAAGTGCAGTTTGATCCCATAAAGCCCAAGTAAGTACTGAAGAGAGTCTCCAGTCAACCTAGAAAACTACCTTCAGCAAGCCATGGTTCGTTACTTGTTTAAATGGGGATAATGCTTGCAATTGTTTTCAGGGTGTACAGAAATAATAATCATAGTCATGTTGGATGAATGATTTTCTTCCATTTTCTTTGTTATTGTTTTGAGACAAGAATTTCTCTGTGTAGCCCTGACTGTCCTGAAACAGTAGAGAGATCCACCTGCCTCTAGCTCCTGAGTTCTAGGATTAAAGGCGTGTGCCATCACTGCCTGGCAATACTTAGATTGTAGCTGTATCAGGAAACCAGTGGGTTAAGACATAGTAAGTAACCTGAAAATCATGGAAATTGCTTTTGACAATTTCTCCTTAGGTTTGAGACAAATCTGTCGTACAGGTACTGTTGGGGCACCTTTCAGCACCCTGACAGTGCTGGGAGTTTGTAGCTTTTTTGGGTGTCTGTGTCCTGGTGATCTTTATGGAATTGATTTTTGTCTGAACACATAATTCTTACTCATCCATTGCTGATTAGTGTAAAGCCATATTGCACTACCATTCTGCCAGAGATAAATGCTACTCCTTAGGACTCTGGGTCTTGCCTTTCAGAATGTGAAGACCAGTTACCATGTAGCTTTACAAAAGTCCCTATCTTTGTTCCAGAGCTGACAAAAAATTTGTGTCAAATGACTAGTCCACTGTGGGTGGTTTTATAATTCAGCTAAAGGCTGGTCTTGCATGCTATGTTTACTGTAGCCAGTTAGAACGTAAATAGTATGGAGCCCTTTGTCTTGCATATAACATTTGTGTATATGTATGTGTAAATGAACATTACTGTAGAAACAGCTGGATTTAGAAAACCATTAAGCTACAAACAGACTGAAGTCCACTAATGTCGGTGTGCTCACTAATACGAAAAATACATGAACTCTGGTTGAGCATATAATTACTGTGGCTCTTACTGAGTTGCATTTCAAAAAAGGATATTATATCCTAGCTAGGCCCACATATGGTGATATTTTTGGGAGGATCTTAATGTAAATTTACGTCCATTAAAGAATGGATGTCTTAGGAGCATGCTTTCTGACCATGTGGTGCTTCTGTCATAATACCCAGGAAGGCCCTTACTGGGTGTCAGTGCTACACTTGTGGACTATCCAGCTTTTAGAACCATGAGCTAAGTAAACTTTAGGAAAACTGGGGATGTACTCAGTGGTCCAGCACTTGGCTAGCATGCACATGAGGCTCTGGGTTCTGTCAACAAGCAGAGGAGCAAGGGGATATTGTGTTGCTTGGCACTTAACCTACTCTGAAAGGAAGACAGTTGTATCTCATTGGGGAAACTAAGTCCTCTTTCTTTCCCACAGACTCCCACAATCTAAGATGCTCCGAGAAGATAAGAACCACAATATGTATGTTGCAGGATGTACCGAGATCGAAGTGAAATCTACGGAGGAGGCTTTTGAAGTTTTCTGGAGAGGTTAGAAACAAATAGAAATTAAAGTGTGAGCATTTTATGCCTCAGAGTTGTTAGTGTGATTTAACAGCATCCTTCTGGGTTGATTAGAAAGCAGGTATGATAAGTGGTTGAGCTCAGGTATAATCAGTGGTTTCTGTCATCATAGGTCAGAAAAAGAGACGTATTGCTCACACCCATCTGAATAGAGAGTCCAGTCGCTCACATAGCGTGTTCACCATTAAACTTGTCCAGGCTCCTCTGGATGCTGATGGAGACAATGTCTTACAGGTAATGTGTTCATTGGTAGAAGATGACCTAAATTGTTGCCATGGTGATGAATGTTGCTGTAGAGTTAACAGCTATACAGCTTACAGTTGATGACTTCTTCATGTAGTACTGTTTCTGGGCTCTGTATTGCGTCTCATCCTAGGGTAGGGCATGCGTGGCACTCGTCTGTCAGTGTTGTGAGAGAGTCTGCGAAGCTTGAAAGCTCTGTAGGGATGTGTGTGCATTGAGACAGTCTCGGTTGCTGAGGCCAGAGGATTCTGAACCTTTGTTTGTTTCTCTTACTTCTACGATTATAATGTAATTACATAATTCCTTTCCCTTTCCTCTCCCCAAGCCCTCCCCTGTAATTTTTCTTGCTGCTTTTCAAACCCATGGCCTCTATTGTCTCTGTTTTTGGTTATTTCTTACTGTATAGGTAAAGCTGGCCCCAGCTTCCCAACAGCCAGAATTAAAGGCATGTGTCACCATGCCTGGCTTTTGTTTTTGACAACAGAATCTCACTGGAGCTTGGCAGAGATCCCCTGCCTCAGCCTCCATTGCTAGGACTGGTCATGATTTTAACTGTTCAGTGTGGCCGTGTCCAGGCTGGTGGGAAAGTTCTGATTCCTGCCTATTTCCCAGCTGTCTGACTTGACTGTGTAAGAGGGCCTTCTCATAATAAGATTGTGAGAATTAAGGGAAGCAGTGTCAAGTGTCTTGTCTGCTACTTGGCTTAGACAGTCAAATGTTAGTCAGAAAATGGCCACCAACAAGTCTTCCCCACACCCAATTTCCTATGAATGACTGTTTTAAATGCTAGGAATGTGAATTCTTGCTAAAGCACAATATCATTTCGGTGCATTTAACTTTCTTTTTTAAAGCTTTATTTTTAAATGATGTGTATGAATGTTTTTGCCTGAAGGTGTCTGTACCATTTGTGTGTACCTGTGGAGGCCTGTCTGCCTTGACTGACTTTAAATAAATTAGAGTACTGTGAAACTGTTAAGTTAATGTGGGTTTTTTTTGGGGGGGGAAGGGTAGGGCAGGTTGGAGGTTCCTGTTTTGTTTTTGTTATGTGTTGCTGAGGACAAAGCTTAGAATTCCCAGTTCTAGAATACAAATAATACTTGTAACAGCAGAAAGGCACAGAGTCTTTGTTCTCAAGAAGTTATCCAGTATGTGTTCTGAGGACAAGAGCTTGTGTCACTCATCCTCGGCTGCTTTGGTCATTCGTATTGTGTGCATACACTGCCATTAAGACTTAAGACCATGGTAACTGGATCTTTTTGTTTTTTGTTTTTTATTTTTACTTTTTGAGACAGGGTTTTGCTTTTTGAGAAAGGGAGTCTCTTTGTAGCCATGGAACTCACTTTGTAGACCAAGGTGGCCTAGAATTCATAAGAGATCCTATCTCTGCCTCCTAAGTGTTGGGATTAAGGGTGTAATTTAGCTTAGATTGTTGATTTTCTCCCTTTTAGGAAAAAGAGCAAATTACTGTAAGCCAGCTGTCTCTGGTAGATCTTGCTGGAAGTGAAAGAACCAACCGTACTAAAGCAGAAGGGAACAGACTCCGCGAAGCCGGTGAGCGCAGGGCTGGGCTTCTGACTTTCAACAGCTTGGAACATCAGCTTCTATTTATCGCTGGGTGGTGTCGGCAATCACTGCAATAACATTAACTATTGAACTTACTCTTTACATCTTCTATGTTTTAAAAAATTAACATTTTATTTGTGTGCCTGCATGCCTCAGAGTGTACATAAAGGTCAGAAGGTAAGGTTCTCCCCTTTATGGATCCTGAAACTCAGGTCTTCAGTCTTGGCAGCAAGTACTTCTATTGGGTCAGCCACCTTGCCTTCCCACCTAAGTTAACTTGTTTGTCTTTTGATTTGTTTGTTTGTTGTTGTTTGGTGGTTTGGTTTTTGTTTGTTTGTTTGTTTGTTTTGGTAGTCCAGACTGGCTGTTGGTCTTCCTGCCTCAGCCCTTCTGAGTACTGGGATTTCAGGTGTGTATCATCATGTCTAGCTGAATGATCTATCTGATAGCCATGATGGAGATAGGAGGCTTCAGTGTTCAGAGATAAACAGTCCTTTAGCACTTGGGCCTATAATTGAGATCTGAATTCTTAGAGGTGGGATTAGTACACTAGCCTTATCTTGGCTCAGAAATCCAAATGAGACAGGTCAGAAATGGAAAGCATGCTGACTACTGCTGAGATATAGACACTTGACTGTTAGAAACAGTGTCTCTTCACATGTAGGAGGGACTTCTGACCCTTTCTAACTGTAGTCTGAAATGGTCCCTTTGGATGTAGTTGGCCCCCATGTATGAGGTGCCTGAGTTTAATCTCCAGCACTACCACTCCTAGAAAAGAAAGAAAGCCAAGTAAATGACTTTGTCTATGACAGAATTTAGGGTTTGGAAGAAACTGTTACTTTTCTTTTGCCATGAAGGCAACAGAGAAAAGAAGACTTAGTTGGGGGCTTGCTTCCAGCTTCAAGGTGTGAGTCGGTGACCATCATGGCCAGGAGATAGTCAACAAGAAGGCATGGTGCTGGAGCAGTAGCTGAGAGGTTACTGTGGAGTAACTGTGATCATGTGATTCACAACCATGAGGCAGAGGTGTGCAGGGATAGAGAATGAGACGCGGAATGCTTGTGCTTTTGAAACCTTCTTAAAATCCGCCTCCAGTGAAACACATCCACCAACCAGGCTCTACCTCTTAAACCGTCCCAAATAGTTCTTTCAACTGGAAACCAAGCAGTTAAACATATGAGCCTGTGGGGAGCACTCTCAATCAAATCACCACAGAATTCAGTGTCATATTTAATTCCCGAGTTAGAGAGATGGCTCAGCAATTAAGAGCACTTGTTGGGTCAGGTATGGTAGCACACACTTTTAATCCTAGCGCCTGGAAGACAGAGGCAGAGAGATAGGTCAGCCTGGTCTACAAAGCAAGTTCCAGGATAGACAGGACTCTGCTGTTAAACACAGTAATCCTATCTTGGAAAACCAGAAAGAAAGAGAGAAGAAAGGAAGGAAGGGAGGGAGGAAGGGAGTTGTTGTTCTTCTAGATGATCTGGGTTTAATTTGTGCATCCACATGAGAGCTCAGATCTATCACAACTATTCATAATTCTAGTTCCAGGGGATCTATCTGATGTCCTCACTGGCGTTCGTGAGCACCAAACAGACATGCAGTACATTTACATTTATATTTAGGCAAAAACACTCAAACACAAAGAATATAGTTGAGTAGAATTAAAATTAAAGATATTCTCTTCTCTTTTTTTTTCAGAGTAATATTGTGGGGCTAGAGAGATGCCTCAGCAGTTCAGAGCACTTACTGCTTTTCTAGAGAACCTGGGTTCAAATCCCAGCACCTACATGGCAGCTCACAACTGTCTGTAGCTTCAGTTCCAGGAGATCCAACACCGTCAAACAGATGCCATACATGCATGCAAAACACCAACACACATAAAATAAAAATAACGAGCAATATTGTATTTGCAGAGCCTTTTATGGAGTCACTGAAAGATGCTGAGGCTATTCAGAATGAAGACTGGAAGTACAGTGGCTCATGCATGGGCACCTCTTGAACTTGAGCATGAGTCTAGCAGTTCAGTGGAGTAGAGGATTTACAGGCACAGCCTCATCAGCTCCTGTCTTGCTGGTTCACATGTCTTTTGTTTCTTACTTCCTCTCAGGAAACATTAATCAGTCCTTGATGACACTAAGAACATGCATGGAAGTCCTGAGAGAGAATCAGACATATGGAACGAACAAGGTACACAGCAGCCTTCCCCAGCTTCTTTGTGGGTTTAGTTTGTGCATTTTATGGTCTAATATGCTTAGCTTTTGGATGTTTTTATAGATGGTTCCGTATCGAGATTCAAAGCTAACCCATCTATTCAAGAACTACTTCGATGGAGAGGGGAAAGTTCGGATGATCGTGTGTGTGAATCCAAAGGCTGAAGACTATGAAGAAAGCTTGGTAATTTAAGTGTAATTTGTCCTATACAGTTTGGTTTCTCTAGGGAAAGCAGCTACTTGGATGTGAAGAATGGCATTCTGTAGATCTGTTCAGGGTCACTGGATATGCAGACAGACTATTTAGTCATCCATAAAGAAGGACAGGTAGGCTTGCTTTCACAGATTCTGATTTTTATTTTCAGCAAGTCATGAGATTTGCTGAGGTAACCCAGGAAGTCGAAGTAGCGAGACCAGTAGACAAGGTGATATGTGGCCTGACACCAGGGAGACGGTACAGAAACCTGCCTCGGGGAGGCCCAATTGGAGATGGTACGATTTGGTGTTATATCATTGTTCATTTGTTTGTCTTTCTATAACTTAAAAGAAAAATCTTCTCAAGGACCAAATGCAAGAAACTTTGAACTAAAATATAAGGTTTCTTTTGTTGTATGTTTTTTCTAATTTTTGAAAAATTCCATACCTAAAGCAGGGCATAGTG
>NW_021625818.1:0-2533 GCF_004785775.1 Grammomys surdaster
GTGCTGGGATTACAAATGTGTGCTACCATGCCCACCTGAGCTGGCTGGTTTGGTTTTGGTCTGGAATTTATGTTTGTGTTGAAGATCAGGTATTTGTAGTCGAATAAACAACTTAAATGGAAAGTGCTGAACATTCACAGAGGGGCATGCCTGCAGTCCCAGCATCCTGTAGACTAGCAGCCAGATTGCTGAGAGCTCTAGCCCAGTTTGGACTACTGACTGAGAACCTGTGTGTCTCAACAAACAAAACAAACAGAAAAGCCAAAAAGAAAATCAGGCAAAAAGTCAACCTTGTTTGAACGCCTTTCTCTTTTTCCAGGTGTACTGTAGGGTGCGTCCCCTGAGCTTTCCTGATCAGGAATGCTGCGTAGAAGTGATCAACAGTGCCACGGTACAGCTCCACACTCCTGAGGGCTGTCGACTCAACAGAAATGGAGACTATAAGGAGGTAGGTTCCTAGTGGAACCAAGCTGTTGTCAGTTTTGAATTTAAAAACTCATGTGTAATCTCATGTGTGGGAAGGAGTACTTTAGCCACCTTATCTAAAATAGCTTTCATTTCTGGGACATACAGATAGACTTTAGGTGTGTTGGAGTTAGGGGTTTGCTTTTAAGGGATTTTTTTTTCTTTTTTTTGTATTTTTGATATTTTTGAGGTAGGATGTTACTGTGTAGGACTGGCTGTCCTGAAACTCATTATATAGGCTAGGCTGGCTTGGAACTCACAGATCTGCTTGCCTCTGTCTTCTGAGTGGTGGGATTAAAGGCATGTGCCACCATCACCTGACTTTCAGAGGACATCTTAAAACTGGATATATGAAACTTCACATGAGGAGATTTGAATAACATTTAATAAGAGGCATTTTCTGTGTTTTTCCCTTCCCTGGGGCTTGAACCTAGGATCCTGTGGATGCTAGGCAAGTGCTCTGCCATTTGAGCTACATCCACAGTAGTACTGTTGTATGTTTGGATCAACCATAAAGGTTTTATTTTGTTTCTCTGGCAATATCACCATGTAGCCCAGTGCATTAGTCCTGTTCTATTGCTATAAAGAGACACCTGACCAAGGTAACCTAGGAAACATTACAGTTTCAGAGGGTTAGTCCATGATCATCATTGTAGAAAGCATGGTGACACACATGTGGGACACTGGAGCAGTAGCTGAGAGTTTATATTCTAATAAACAACCATGAGGCAGGAAGAGAGACAGTGGGCTTTTGAAACCTAAAATCCACCCCCATTGCACACCTCCTCCAAAAAAGCCACACCTCCTAATCCTTCCTAAACAGTCTACCAACTGGGAACCAAACATTCAAATATCTGAGCTTTTGGGGGACATTCTGATTCTGACCATCACACCTAGGCTGGCCTCAAAACTTCTGGTCTCCCCATTTTGGTCTTGCTAGTACTGCAATTAGAAGTATGTATCCTTAAATGCCTTGAGTGGGTTTTGTTGCTGTTTGATTTTTTTGTGGTGTTTGGGATTGAACGCAGGACCTTGTTCATCTTTGGCACTTTTTTTTTGGGAGATAGCATCTCTCTATAGCTCAGTCTGGCTTTGAACTGGTATTAGAGGCATGTATCACCATCTTTACCTGGAAAGTGTTTTGTTTATTATTTGCAGTGTTGGGGAATGAATTTAAGGCCTCCTGAATGTTTGGCAAGTATTATACTACTGAGGTGTATTGAGAGTTTTTATGTCTAATGAAGTAGAGAATAAAATGAATAAATGTGAAATACTAGGCTAAGCTAGTACTGTGATAGTAGAGCTTAGTAGGCTGAAGCAAGAGGGTCATGAGTTCGAGGCCAACCTGTGCTGCAGATGGAGACCTGCTTACAGTAACAATAACAAAGAATATAAAGATATATTTAGCTATGGATAGATTCTATTCTCCAAATGTTGTAGGAGGCTAGTTACTCTCTGGTAAGGAAGAGATTTTTTTTTTTAAATCATTTATTTTATGTATGTGAGTACTCTGTCTTCAGACACACCAGAAGAGGGTTTCAGATCTCATTACAGATTGTTGTGAGCCACCATGTGGTTGCTGGGAATTGAACTCAGGACCTCTGGAAGAGCAGTCGGTGCTCCTAACCATCTCTCCAGCCCAGATTTTTTGTTTTTGTTTTAAGTAAAACTGCCTTTATGGACATTATACCCGAACTGACCATTAGTAGACAAGTAGTTTCATATAATAAGGCAGGAAGTCAGATTTTCGGAAGGGATGGGGACATGAGAATGTAGAAAATAAGACGATTGATTCGGGCTTTCTGAGTTTGAAGTGCCATTCATTCACTCTTGTTTTCTGAGACAAGGTCTTAGCCTCTAGTCTGTCTGTCCTGGAGGTTGCTGTGTAATCTAGGGTGCCTTTAAACTTGTGGCAAATTGTCCACCTCATTTTCTTATGTGCTGAGATTCCAGGCCTGAGCTGCCACACTGGGCTGCCATCTGGCTTGTGCGCACTGCTGCAGTGACTGTTCTGTAGACTTCCCATGTCCTCTGTGCTTCTAACTGTGTCTCATTATCTCAGCAGCCC
>NW_021625819.1:0-3479 GCF_004785775.1 Grammomys surdaster
CCCATGTCCTCTGTGCTTCTAACTGTGTCTCATTATCTCAGCAGCCCACCCCTTCCTGAACTCGCTCTCCTTGCCCTCTCCAGCTCTAGGCTGTTTTGTCACTGTCCCCTCTGCTGGCTTCTGTCTAGCCTCTGAATACTAAAATGAGCTGTGTTCAGGGCTCTTCCTCTATCTACCCCCTATTTATTTCTCATCTTTCTGTTTGTTTGGTTGTTTTTGAGACAGGGCCTCACATATTAACTTGACTGAACTAGGACTCCTTAGCCTCCTGAGTGAGTGTTGGGAATACAGGTAGATATGCATCACCATGCCTGACCAAGGGGCTCTATTCTCTATCATTCCATCATTTTAAATGCTCTGGAATTTGTTTTTGTTTTTCCAGACAGGGTTTCTCTGTGTCCTTGGCTGTCCTGGAACTCACTCTGTAGACCAGGCTGACCTCGAACTCAGAAATCCGCTTGCCTCTGCCTCCTAAGTGCTGGGATTAAAGGCATGCGCCACCACCGCCCGGCATGCTCTGGAATTTTTATGACAAACCCACATCTTTTTCTTTTTTTCTTTCTCTTTCTAAGTTTTTTGAGACAGGGTTTCTCTGTAGTTTTAGTTGTAACTTTCTGTACACCAAGCTGACCTTGAACTCAGATATCTGCCTGCCTTTTCTTACACCACCCTGCCCATTTTGTATGTTGAAAGGAGCTCTTGAGTCCTTCTTAGCCATTTCAAAAGATGGTACCATTGCTGTCAGTTGCCCAGAAACATGGAAGGTACTTTCCTCTGGCGTCTGCCCCATCAGTGTTGCATATAGACAGCCTGTCAATCCTGCAAAGTGGATGGTGACTTTATCCTTTCCTGATTGTTCATTCTGTCACTAGCTGCTTCTGAGCAGGTTACTAATCAAACTGTTTGCTGTGGGAAAGGGTTTTTTTTACCTTCCTTCAGGGCATTAGATACTTTAGCTTGTGTTAACAATAACTTAGCAGCCTGAGGTCCCTGCCTAACTGCTTTCTAATCTGTGCATTGAGATATGCCCATTAACTGCAGGCTGAAGTAGAACAATGGAAGAGGGCAGTGGAAGTTCTCAGAGTACCACTCAGTCATCAGGCCCTAGCCTCTCTCTCTGTTCTGCCTGCTTTCATAGATAATCATGTCTGATGGTTTCCACAGAGCTGCAAGAATGACCTTGCCAAGTAGAAAGAGATCTTCTCATTCCTCTGTGCAAAATCTCTCCAAGAATAAAGTCTGTAAATGGGCAAAATCCTGTTGAGCCAGCCTCTTGCTTATCTTCCCATCCTTATTTTTTCAGTCCTCAGCTAGTCATTGGAGATTGTCTGGGAGCCAGAATCCTGCTTTCCAGCTACTCTGACTAACCTGGACATCTGCCATAACCTGGATGCCTCCTCCTCTTGAATTTCAGCTTATTTTGCTTTCTCAGGATTTTTAGGCTACCCCCAACTCTGGTCATTCAGTGTGCCTCCTTTATAACACTGAGTATATTGATTTATTGACAGCTGTGAAGGTATGTTCTGGATTACTGGGTAGTTTCACCATTTTGTGAACATGGCCAAATGTGCTTGCATATATGCTACATAGATTGCCATAATAGACACTGAGGCTGCCCAGACTATTGCTCTTAGGCTCCAGTGGCACAGTACTGCTGTGTACTGTTTAGTGTACTAGAGTACCTATCCAAACAGGTTTCTTTATACCAGTGACACCACCTCCTGGAGTAACTTGGTGTGCCTTTTCTCTCTTATTGAACTGAAACATGGGATGCATGTCTGTACTTGTGTTTACCGTTTTTTCCCTGCTCTTTATGTCAGCACCAGAGGGATCTGCACCTTTCTGTCCTGTTAAAACAGTTTGGATTAAGTAAGAATGAATGGCCAGGAAGGTTGGAACAGCAGGCCTGCCTTTGAGTATACAATGGGAGATGAATTCTAATTTACTGAATTTCAAGTTTGTACATATAACCCTAAAATACATAGAAACACAAGGTTTGGTGGGGACTGAGTACTCAGAGCATTGCTGTGGAGTTGGCTTTGGTACTATTCAGGACTTGGGCAGGTACCTTCTTGCAGCTGCTTCTTTCTTTACCCCAAAGAGGGATTGTTCTTGTGGAGACGATGGCATGTATTTTCCATGGGACTGCTCTACATATTCTTGTCAGTGTACATTCATTTCTGAAAACACATTCAGAATGAAGATTTCACAGAGTGTTTTAAATAAATTTTCAGGTTTAGACTTTTAATTTTTATATGTGTGAGTATTTTGCCTGCACTTGAGTCTGGTGCTCATAGCGGTCAAAAGGGCATCAGATCCCCTGAATTGGAGTTACAGACAGTTGTGGGCTACCATCTTGGTGGTGGAAACAGCTGAGTCATCTATCCAGCCCCTGAAGTGTAGGTATTTTGTCTCTGATAGATTATTTATAAAATAGTGGTTTGAGGGGCTAGAGAGATGACTCCCCAGTTAAGAAGAGCATTTGCTGCTCTTACAGAGGACTTGGGTTTGGTTTCCAGTACCATGTGAAGAGTTCTGAGACTAATTCTGGCCTCCCTGGGATAGAAAAAGAATAGGGGAATTGTCTGTCTGTGTCTATGTCTTTCTCAATCCCTACAATCCCGTAGCCATCAGATCAGCTGTGGTTTTAAGATCTTCAGAAATGGGTTGTGGATTTTGCTCAATGGTGGATTTTGCTCAAGTGGCAAATGCTGTGCCATTTAAATAGAGAGTTTAAGATCCTTATATAGTTACTGTGGGAGATCTGAACCAATCTCCCACTGTCATGGTGGCATAAGTTTAAACGTCAGCACTCTGGAGGTAGAGGCATAGTAAGTTCAAGACTACCTTGGGGTACATAAGACTGTCTTAAAGAATTTTACATGTATGTGTATACATAGACATATATATGTACACATACATGCACAATACATACATTGTGAAAAGTAACATTTATTTTGTTTTTTTTTTTTTTTTTGGTTTTTCGAGACAGGGTTTCTCTGTGTAGCCCTGGCTGTCCTGGAACTCACTCTGTAGACCAGGCTGGCCTCGAACTCAGAAATCCACCTGCCTCTGCCTCCCAAGTGCTGGGATTAAAGGCGTGCGCCACCACCGCCCGGCTGTAACATTTATTTTGTATAAGAACTCAGATAATGCTGGGTGGTACATGCCTTTAATCCCAGCACATGGGAGGCAGAAGTGTACAGATCTTTGAGTCCAAGGATAGCCTGCTTTACAGAGTGAGTTCCAGGACTGCTGAACAGCTAAGGCAACACAATGAAATCCTGTCTTAACAAACAACAAACAAATCCAAAAACTAAAAAAAACCCATGAGATTATATTTATAGCTCATTTCTAGTTTTAAAATATACACTTGTTATTTTACAGTCCTATTTACAGCGTCTTTATATATATTTTTGTTTGTGCACATTGTGTACTTAGGAGTGCAGAGAATAACCTATAGACGGTTCTCTCCTCTC
>NW_021625820.1:0-1072 GCF_004785775.1 Grammomys surdaster
GTGCTGGGATTACAAATGTGTGCTACCATGCCCACCTGAGCTGGCTGTTTGACATGACATCCAACTCTAAAGAATTTAATGGCTTTTTCAGCTATTTAGAGAGATTTGCATGTTGTCACAACTTTATTTGTGCACAACAGTGAAGAGATTACTGTGCAGTTTAATATTTTAGCCTAAATTTGTTTTGATTTAATGTATCTTTGCATTTGACCATTGTGAGCTGTAGATTTGGTTTTGGTAACTCAGGAATTTATGTTTGTGTTGAAGATCAGGTATTTGTAGTTGAATAAACAACTTAAATGGAAAGTCAAGTGAGTGCGGAACATTCACAGAGGTGCATGCCTGCAGTCCCAGCATCCTGGAGACTAGCAGCCAGATTGCTGAGAGCTCCAGCCCAGTTTGGGTTACTGCTTGAGAACCTGTGTCTCATTTTACTGCATTTTACTGTCTAATATGCTTAGCTTTTGGATGTTTTTATAGATGGTTCCATATCGAGATTCAAAGCTAACCCATCTATTCAAGAACTACTTAGATGGGGAGGGGAAGGTTCGGATGATTGTGTGTGTGAATCCAAAGGCTGAGGACTATGAAGAAAGCTTGGTAATTTAAGTGTATTTTTGTCCTATACAGTTTGGTTTCTCTAGGGAAAGCAGCTACTTGGATGTGAAGAATGGCATTCTGTAGATCTGTACAGGGTCACTGGATATGCAGACAGACTATTTAGTCATCCATAAAGAAGGACAGGTAGGCTTGCTTTCACAGATTCTGTTTTGTATTTTCAGCAAGTCATGAGATTTGACGAAGTAACCCAGGAAGTCGAAGTAGCGAGACCAGTAGACAAGGTGATGTGTGGCCTGACACCAGAGAGACGGTACAGAAACCTGCCTTGGGGAGGCCCAGTTGGAGATGGTACGAGTTGGTGTTGTATCATTGTTCATTTGCTTGTCTTTCTATAACTTAAAAATCTTCTCAAGGACCAAATGCAAGAAACTTTGAACTAAATATAAGGTTTCTTTTGTTTTATATTTTTTCTAATTTTTGAAAAATTCCATACCTAAAGCAGGGCATAGTG
>NW_021625821.1:0-1468 GCF_004785775.1 Grammomys surdaster
TAATTTTTTTATTGGATGTTTTATTTACATTTCATATGTTGTCCCCTTACCCCATCCCCCAACCACCCAGGAACCCCCCAACCCCTCACACCTCCTCCTTCTTCTTTGTGGATGTAACCTCTATCTACCCCCCCACTCCCACCTCCCCACCCTCAAAACTCCCACCCCCTGGGGCGTCCAGCCTTCATGAGGTCAAGGATCTCATCTTCCACCTGTGCCCAGCAGGGCCCTCCACTCTTATATATTCAGCTAAGGCCCTGGATCCCTCCATAAGTGCTCCCAGGCTGGTGGTTTAGACCCTGGGAGCTGTGGTTGGTTGGTATTGTTGCTCTCCTCATGGGGCCACAAATCCTTTCAGCTCCTTCAGTCTTCACTCTAACTCCTCCATTGAGAACCCCATGATCACTTCAATGGCTAGTTGTGAGCATCTGCCTCTGAATATGTCAGACTCTTGAAGACCTCTGAGGAGACATCCATATCAGGCTCTTATCAGCATGCACTTCCTGACTTCCACATCAGCATCTACCTTTGGTGACTGCACATGGGATGGATACTCAGGTGGAATGGTCTTCAGACGGCCCCTCCTTCAGTTTTTGTCCCTCGCTTTGTCTCCATATTTGCTCCCTTGAGTATTTTGTTGCTCCTTCTAAGAAGGACCGAATCACCCTCACTTGGTCTTCCTTCTTTATGGGCTTCATGTGGCCTGTGAGTTGCATCTTGGGCATTTCAAGGTTCTAGGCTAATATCCAATAATCAGTGAGTGAATACCATGTGTGTTCTTTTGTGATTGGCTTACCTCACTCAGTATGATAATTTCTAGTTCCATCCATTTACCTAGGAACCTCTCAAATTCATTGTTTTTAATAGCTGAGTAATACTCCATTGTGTAAATATACCACATTTTTTGAATCCATTCCTCAGTTGAAGGACATCTGGGTTCTTTCCAGCTCCTGGCTATTATAAATAAGGCTGCTATGAACATAGTTGAGCATATGTCCTTATTATATGTTCGAGCACCTTCTGGGTATATGCCTAGGAGTGGTATAGCTGGATCCTCGGGTAATGCTATGTCCAATTTTCTGAGGAACCGCCAGACTGATTTCCAAAGTGGTTGCACCATCTTGCAGTCCCACCAACAATGGAGGAGTGTTCCTCTTTCTCCACACCCTCGCCAGCATCTACTATCACCTGAGTTTTTAATCTTAGCCATTCTGACTGGTGTGAGATGGAATCTCAGGGTTGTTTTGATTTGCATTTCCTTGACGACTAAGGATGCCGAGCATTTCTTTAGGTGCTTCTCGGCCATTCGAGTTTCTTCTGTTGAAAATTCTTTGTTAAGCTCTATACCCCATTTTTTAATAGGGTAATTTGGTTGCCTGGAGTCTAATTTCTTGAGTTCTTTGTATATATTGGATATTAGCCCTCTATCAGATGAAGGATTGGTAAAGATCTTTTCCCAATTTGTTGG